>NW_021145401.1:115109-115551 GCF_002837175.3 Physeter macrocephalus | reverse complement strand
TTAGTGTGTGGGAATGCAAGAGATATCTGTGCATTAATTTTGTATCCTGCTACTTTACCAGATTCATTGATTAGCTCTAGTAGTTTTCTGGTGGCATCTTTAGGATTCTCTATGTATAGTGTCATGTTATCTGCAGACAGTGACAGCCTTACTTCTTCTTTTCCGATTTGGATTCCTTTTATTTCTTTTTCTTCTCTGATTGCTGTGGCTAAAACTTCCAAAACTATGTTGAATAATAGTAGTGAGAGTGGGCAACTTTATCTTGTTCCTGATCTTAGTGGAAACGGTTTCAGTTTTTCACCATTGAGGACAGTGTTGGCTGTGGGTTTGTCATATATGGCCTTTATTATGTTGAGGTAAGTTCCCTCTGTGCCTACTTTCTGGAGAGTTTTTATCATAAATGGGTGTTGAATTTTGTTGAAAGCTTTTTCTGCATCTGTTG
>NW_021145401.1:97031-114474 GCF_002837175.3 Physeter macrocephalus | reverse complement strand
TTGAGTCTTCTCCCTTTTTTTCTTGATGAGTCTGGCTAATGGTTTATCAATTTTGTTTATCTTCTCAGAGAACCAGCTTTTAGTTTTATTGATCTTTGCTGTCGTTTCCTTCATTTCTTTTTCATTTATTTCTGATCTGATATTATGATTTCTTTCCTTCTGCTAACTTCGGGGTTTTTTGTACTACTTTGTCTATTTGCTTTAGGTATAAGGTTAGGTTGTTTATTTGAGATGTTTCTTGAGGTAGGATTGTATTGCTATAAACTTCCCTCTTAGAACTGCTTTTGCTGCATCCCATAGAATTTGGGTCGTTGTGTTTTCATTGTCATTCGTTTCTAGGTATTTTTTGATTTCCTCTTTGTATTCAGTGATCTCTTGGTTATTTAGTAGTGTATTGTTCAGCCTACATGTGTTTGTATTTTTTTACAGATTTTTTCCTGTAATTAACATGTAGCCTCATAGCATTGTGGTTGGAAAAGATACTTGATACGATTTCAGTTTTTTTAAATTTACCAAGGCTTGATTTGTGACCCAAGATATGATCTATCCTGGAGAACGTTCCATGAGCACTTGAGAAGAAAGTGTATTCTGTTGTTTTTGGATGGACTGTCCTATAAATATCAATTAAGTCTGTCTTATTTAATGTATCATTTAAAGCTTGTGTTTCCCTATTTATTGTCATTTTGTATGATCTGTCCATTGGTGAAAGATGGGTGTTAAACTCCCCTACTATTACTGTGTTACTGTCGATTTCCCCTTTTATGGCTGTTAGCATTTGCCTTATGTATTGAGGTCCTCCTATGTTGGGTACATAAATATTTACAATTGTTGTGTCTTCTTCTTGGATTGATCCCATGATCATTATGTAGAGTCCTTCTTTGTCTCTTGTAATAGTCTGTATTTTAAAGTCTATTTTGTCTGATATGGGAATTGCTACTCCAGCTGTCTTCTGATTTCCATTTGCATGGAATATCTTTTTCCATCCCCTCACTTTCAGTCTGTATGTGTCCCTAGGTCTGAAGTGGGTCTCTTGTAGACGGCGTATATCGTGTCTACAAGAGACCCACTTGTGGGGCGTCCATTGGTGAAAGATGGGTGTTAAACTCCCCTACTATTACTGTGTTACTGTCGATTTCCCCTTTTATGGCTGTTAGCATTTGCCTTATGTATTGAGGTCCTCCTATGTTGGGTACATAAATATTTACAATTGTTGTGTCTTCTTCTTGGATTGATCCCATGATCATTATGTAGAGTCCTTCTTTGTCTCTTGTAATAGTCTGTATTTTAAAGTCTATTTTGTCTGATATGGGAATTGCTACTCCAGCTGTCTTCTGATTTCCATTTGCATGGAATATCTTTTTCCATCCCCTCACTTTCAGTCTGTATGATCTAAATGAGATCCTTGCTAGGTAGAGTAATCTTGGTTGTTGGTTTTTCCCTTTCATCACTTTAAATATGTCCTGCCACTCCTTTCTGGCTTGCAGAGTTGCTGCTGAAAGATCAGCTATTAACCTTATGGGGATTCCCTTGTATGTTATTTGTTGCTTTTCCCTTGCTGCTTTGGGTATTTTTTCTTTGTATTTAATTTTTGATAGTTTGATTAATATGAGTCTTGGCATGTTTCTCCTTGGATTTATCCTGTATTGGACACTCTGCTCTTCCTGCACTTGATTGACTATTTCCTTTCCCATATTAGGGAAGTTTTCAACTATAATCTGCCCAAATATTTCCTCAGTCCCTTTCTTTTTCTCTTCTTCTTCTGGGACCCTTATAACTTGAATGTTGGTCCATTTAATGTTGTCCCAGAGGCCTCTGAGACTGTCCTCCATTCTTTTTTCTTTTTTCTGCTCTGTGGTAGTGGTAGTTATTTCCACTATTTTATCTTCCAGGTCACGTATCAGTTCTTCTGCCTCAGTTATTCTGCTATTGATTCCTTGTAGAGAATTTTTAATATCATTTCTTGTGGTGTTCATCATTGTTTGCTCTTTAGTTCTTCTAGGTCCTTGTTAAACATTTCTTGTATTTTCTCCATTCTGTTTCCAAGATTTTGTATCATCTTTTCTGTCATTACTCTGAATTCTTTTTCAGGTAGACTGCCTATTTCCTCTTCATTTGTTTGGTCTGGTGGGTTTTTACTTTGCTCCTTCATCTGCTGCATATTTCTCTGTCGTCTCATTTTCCTTAAGTTACTGTGTTTGGGGGGGGCCTCCTTTTCATAGGCTGCAGGTTCGTAATTCCCGTTGTTTTTGGTGTCTGCTCCCAGTGGCTAGGGTTGGTTCACTGGGTTGTGTAGGCTTCCCGGTGGAGGGGACCGGTGACTGTGTTCTGGTGGATGAGGCTGGATCTTGTCTTTCTGGTGGGGAGGACTGCATCCGGTGGTGTGTTTTGGGGTGTCTATGACCTTATTATGATTTTAGGCAGCCTCTCTGCTAATGGGTGGGGCTGTGTTCCTGTCTTGCTAGTTGTTTGGCAAGGCGTTTCCAGCACTGCAGCTTGCTGGTCGTCGAGTGGAGCTGGGTCTTAGTGTTGAGATGGAGATCTCTGGGAGCGCTTTCTCCGTTTGATACTACGTGGGGCTGGGAGGTCTCTGGTGGGCCAATGTCCTGAACTTGGGTTTCCCACGTCAGAGACTCAGTGCCTGACACCCGGCCAGAGCACCAAGACCCTGTCAGCCTCACAGCTCAGAAGAAAAGGGAGGAAAAAAAGTTAGAATGAAGAAAGAAAAAGAAGTAAGTAAAGAAATAAAGTTATTAAATAAAATTATTAAAAATAAAAAAGTAATAAAAAAAGAGAGAGAGAAAGAAGAAAGCAACCGAACCAAAAAACAAATCCACCAATAACAGGTGCTGAAAACTATACTAAAAAAACAAACAAACAAAAAACGGACAGACAGAACCCTAGGACAAATGGCAAAAGCAAAGCTACATAGACACAATCACACGAAGAAGCATACACATACACACTCACAAAAAGAAAAAGGAAAAAAAATATGTATATATAGATTTAAAAAAAGGAAGAGAGCAACCAAATCAATGAACAAGTCTACCAACGATAATAAGCTCTAAATACTAAACTAAGATATACATAAAATCAGAAACAAATTAGTTGCAGACAGCAAACCCCAAGTCTACAGTTGCTCCCAAAGTCCACCGCCTCAATTTTGGGCTGATTCGTGGTCTATTCAGGTTTTCCACAGATGCAGGGTACATCAAGTTGGTTGTGGAGATTTAATCCGCTGCTCCTGAGGCTGCTGGGAGAGGTTTCCCTTTCTCTTCTTTGTTTGCACAGCTCCTGTGGTTCAGCTTTGGATTTGGCCCCGTCTCTGCATGTAGGTCGCCTGAGGACATTTTTCCCGGCCCAGACAGGATGGGGTTAAAGGAGCAGCTGATTCTGGGGCTCTGCCTCACTCAGGCCGGGGGGAGGGAGGGGTACGGAATGCGGGGCGAGCCTGCGGCGGCAGAGGGCAGCATGATGTTGCACCAGCCTGGGGCATGATGTGTGTTCTCCCGGGGAAGTTGTCCCTGGATCCCGGGACCCTGGCAGTGGCGGGCCGCACAGGCTCCCGGGAGTGGAGGTGTGGAGAGTGACCTGTGCTCGCACACAGGCTTCTTGGTGGCGGCAGCAGCAGCCCTAGCATCCCATGCCCGTCTCTGGGGTCCGCGCTGATGGCTGCAGCTCGTGCCCATTTTGGAGCTCCTTTAGGTGGCGCTACTAATCCCCTCTCCTCGCGCACCCGGAAACAAAGAGGGAAGAAAGTCTCTTGCCTCTTCGGCAGCTCCAGACTTCTCCCGGACTCCCCCCCGGCCAGCCGTGGCGCACGGGAGCAGACGAGCCTCTCGGGCTGGTGAGTGCTGGTCGGCACCGATCCTCTGCGGGAATCTCTCCGCTTTGCCCTCTGCACCTTGTGGCTGCGCTCTCCTCCGCGGCTCCGAAGCTTCCCCCTCCACCACCCGCAGTCTCCGCCCGCGAAGCGGCTCCCAGTGTGTGGACACCTTTCCTCCTTCACGGCACCCTCCCCCTGGTGCAGGTTCCGTCCCTATTTTGTCTCTGTTTTTTCTTTTTTCTTTTGCCCTACCCAGGTACGTGGGGAGTTTCTTGTCTTTTGGGAGGTCTGAGGTCTTCTTCCAGCGTTCAGTGGGTGTTCTGTAGGAGTTGTTTCACATGTAGATGTAGTTCTGATGTATTTGTGGGGAGGAAGGTGATCTCCACGTCTCACTCCTCCGACATCTTGAAGGTACCTCCATTACTGTGCCTTTTGACTGTATTCTGGTTGGGACCCAGAGCTCCAAGTTCATGAGATGCTAATAATTTCTCCCTCATCATTACTGAACCACAGGGGCTGAAAAATTCCAGTAGGTTTTTGTGGGTGATTTTCAGGAGCATTTGGCTTTTGTGGGCTCTACACTTACCCTGCCCAGCCAGTGCAGTCTGTAATTGGGCGCCTGGTTTCTCTTCTTGCAATTTCAGCCCTGACCTGTCTGGTTTAATTGGCTTCCTGCAGTTTGTTTCTTTTCTAGCTTCTCCTTTTCTACAGACCCATTTTACATTAATACAGAAGTTTTCAGACGCAATTCAAGCACAAATTAACAAGCTTCGAAGTCGGGATTTACAGACTAACAAGGCCTTATCTTTTTTTCATTAATAAGATCCATCATTAAGCTTGGATTTAGACAATGTACAATAAAAGCTTAAGTTTAATTTTAATAGTGTTAATCACTATTATTAATAAGCTTTTGATAGTAATATTTAAATTTTTTATCAAGCTTCGGTTAACTAGTGTATGTGATCTCATCTAATCCTCGCCCGAAAAACAAACACAAAAAACAACAGAAAATCTGGGCGAGTAAATCTGGGAGACAGAATAATGGCCCCCAGAGGTGTTTACCTCCTAATCCCTGAATCCTGTGGATATGTGACCCTCCATGGTAAAAGGGCTTTTGCAGGAGTGATTAAATTAAGGTCCAGTCGATGGGAGATTATCTTGGATTATCCAGGTGGACCCAATGTAATTACAATGGTTTTTGCAAGAGGGAGCAGGAGGGTCAGAGTCACAGAAGAAGAGGTGAAGACACATACAGGAGTTGGACCCATGGAGACGTGATCCAAAAAATAAGGGCCGTCTCTAGAAGTGGGAAAGGGCAGAGGGCCTCCAGAAAGAGCCCAGCTCTACCGACACCTTGATTTTGATTTTGGCTGTGAGATACAGAGTAGGTGTCGTTTGAAGCCACTGAGTTGTGGTGAGTTCGTTACAGCGGCAATAAGAAACAAGACACTGAGTGTAGGGGCTTTACTACTGGGACTTTGCTCACTGTGCCCTTGGCTCACGTGTCCACTGCTTTCAGCGCTCCGACACGCGGCTGCTTCCTGCTGCATCGTGTGGCGGGCCCCGGTCTGCCTTGCTGCGCGCCTTGTCCGGGATGTGCGGCCTGCGTCTGTGCGGGACTCGGGTTTTCCTGAGCCTCGGCGTCCGCTGGGCTGGTTGGCTTTGGCTGCACGTCTGGAGGAGAACCGTGTTGTTCTCGCTGCAGCGGCTTATCCTCCGGCGGGCCTCCGTAGCACCTGCCCTTGGCTCCCTGGAGACCTTGCTGGGCACACCTGAAGCCCTCCCGTGCCCCGTGCTGACTCCTCACCTTCTGGCGTCAGCTGCTGGCACCCTGGCCCCTCCTGGGCAGCAGCATCACTCGGTGGGTCACTGCTGCGGCCTTCTAGATAGCGCTGGAATGTTCTTTCTCATAGCAGCCTGGGGGAGCCCTCAAACCCAAGTCAGATGTGACCCTCTCTGGCCAAAACCGCCCCCTGGCTTCAGGGCATCCCGCACCCTCGGACCCACCCGCACCCTGGAGGGAGCGGGGAGGGGAATAGAATGGGGGGTCAGCTGCAGTGCTCCTCGGTTTCCATCCAAGTATGTTCCAGGGTTGAGCTCATTTTCCTGTAGATTGCCTGACGTTCTCCAGGCTGCCACAGCTATGAGATTTTTACATAAATGGGCCTTTCCTTTCCTTTGGAACTTTAAATGCAGCTGCAGAAACAGCGCGTCCGAATTGATTGACTGTCTTGGGGCTTTATCTGTGTTCTGTAGGCTGACCTCTGCTTGTTGATGCAGAACGCAGTGTGCACGACACAGAAGCCTGCGGGCGGCGCCTACACAGCCGGGTTTGCGTTGCTTTGTGCCAACCCGCGTAAACATTAGCAAAACATGTTTGGGGAACAGAAACTTAGTTCATTTGGAAATAGCGGGTTATCAGACTTCACTTGTTCTGCACATGGTGGCTCTGAGAGTCGCCGCTTCAGGGTTTCAGGGTGAGCTGAGCCGTCCTGGGTCAGGACCTTGTCTCAGTATCTTTCCTGTTCCCTTCCCGGTGCCGGTGCGTCCCCAGCTTTGGGCTCTAGGCCAGCTGCAGGTTCTGTGGTCCTTCCAGCAAGGCTGGTGGGCGTTAGTGGGAGGTTAGGGTGCTGGAGGCCCGTGCCAAACAGGCACTTCTGGAAGCTTCCCAGTGACACATTTGGGGTGTATTTCTTGACTTTTGGCTCTTCACCCCTCCCCTCACTTTAGCCATTTTTCTCTGAGTGAATGACACGCTTCTCCTCTCTGCCACCCCAGGTTATTACTTTCTAGCTCAGATTTTTCTTGGGTATTGTAGTGTTTTCAGTTTTCTTGAAGCACTTAGTATCTGTAATATGAAAAAAGGTCAGATTTAATAAGGTATAGTACCCAAGAGGAATATTTCCGTTTTAAAGATAATTCCAGTGTGAGCTTGCCTCATGGATGAGTTAGATCACACCAGTGTGTCCAGAAGCGGGGCCTCAAGGGGACTCTGTCATTGCTAATTACAGAAGAACAGGGAACCGTGGCCAGCTGCTCTGGAGCTGGTGGCCAGATATCAGCTTTGCAGCCGCCGTCCCAAGTGACTCTTCGCTGAAAAGAAACTTCATAACATTTGAGAGAACCTTGGATCCTAATCATTGAAAGTATTAAACGGTTGAAATTCTGAAATCCACAGGGAAGCCCGTGGTGGATGTGATTATGCACCTCCTTGATTTAAAAATTTAACATTTGCTTTTTCTATGTGGGGTGTGGTTGTGTGTTTGTGAAACAAAATATAGTTGGGAGGCCCATAGCACCAGCACCACCTCCTCGACTGCGTTGACATGGTTTGTGTCTTTCCATCCACATCTCTCCATTTAATTTTTAAAATATTTTTCGGCCGCGCTACTCGGCTTGTGGGGTCTTAGTTCCACGACCAGGGATTGAACCCGGGCCCTCGGCAGTGAAAGCGCGGAGTCCTAACCGCTGGACCGCCAGGGAACTCCCATTTACATCTCTTTAGACTGTGACTTGAGCACATGTCCTTAGTAGATGGTGTGCTGTGTGTGTAAGAACCCACAAGGGTAATAACACACGCTGAAGGCATCCTTCTGCAGTGTGAATGAAAAAAAAGTGTGTTAATACGTGTTGTTCTGGTTCTTTCATTTTACCTGCTGTGGAGTATTCCATTTAGAACTTACTGTTTCATAGTTAAATATTTGCATATTTCTTTAAACTATTAAACATTTTTTTTTTTTTTTGTGGTATGCGGGCCTCCCTCTGCCGCGGCCTCTCCCGCTGCGGAGCACAGGCTCCGGACGCGCAGGCTCAGCGGCCACGGCTCACGGGCCCAGCCGCTCCGCGGCACGTGGGATCCTCCCGGACCGGGGCACGAACCCGCGTCCCCTGCATTGGCAGGCGGACTCCCAACCACTGCGCCACCAGGGAAGCCCCCACTATTAAACATTTTTAAATACTAAAACTGTTTTTCCGTGTGTGAAGCTGAAAAGTGAGTTGCGTGCGTGCGTGTGTGTGTGTGTGTGCGTGTGTGTGTGTGTGCGCGTGTGTGTGTGTGGAAGGCTGAGGGGGATCCAGATCCTGCCAGGGGAATTCGGCCACAGCCTCTCAGATCGTGGTGGGGGTGAGTGTTTCATGGGAGGGCTCTCCAGACTTGCTCCAGGTGCTGGGTTGGGACTTGGGGTGCGGCTCTCTTTTGCTCCATAACCTTGACATCTGCATCTGTAGCAGTCAACTCTTCCCAGACCCGAACTGCTTCAGGATGCCGTGCAGAGAATCACGTCTCGGGCTCTGAGCTGATGCCTCTGTAGCGGCAGAGAGCGTGGGGCGAGTTGTGCCATGGCTCCTTGGACAGGGTATGACGCACGGCAGGCCTCGGGCACTGGAGAGCCCGGCTGGGGCAGCGGGCGGGGATCACAGGAGTCTGTGTGGCTGGGGTCAGGGCCGGCTCTGTGTTCGGGAGAAAGGTGTGTTACCGGCGGGGGGAACGGTGGGTCTGATTGTCTGAAAGGGGGCGATGTTTCTCAGTGGTTTGAATGTTATTTTTGAGTTCTGGCCAACGGGTGATGAGGATGGGGTCAGAACTAGAAAATATGTCCTGGAATGTTCTTGACTGTGGGGAGGAAAGGTGAACTTTGGAAAGGAAGGACATGTTTGCTGGAAAAGAAGGGAGGGATGACCCGAGTGGGCACCGCGTCCTTGACCCACAGGGGAAGACGGCCAGGGTCCTGCTCACCTGCTGGGCGAGTGTCCTCCAGAGCAAGTCTGGTGGAGGAGAGGCGAGTGTGAGACCCCCGGTAAGTCAGGGGCCCTGGGGAGGCCATTCAGCGCGGATGGAGGGAAGCAGCCACTGGGCATTGCCGAGGTGTCACTTCTGAGCCTTTCACTGTAGTGGGGTTGCTTTTGGAGCGGAGGACGTGAAGCCAGACCGTGGCTGTGACCTTGGGCCTGGTGTCCCCGTGGAGGAGCCCGGGGACTGGTCAGGGACACCGGGCAGGAAGCCCCCGGGGTGAGGTGGGGCTGGAAAGGAGGAGCTCTTTGCTGGGTCTCTGGGGATGGCCTTGGCAGAAGGGAAGCCTGGAGGTGTGGTCTGGGTAGAGGGACGGGTGAGCCAGGTGCACGTGCCCAGAGGCCTGGAAGAGCGGGGAAGGTGGAGGTCAGGTGTGCAGGGAAGGTGGGCAGCCCTGGAGGGCTTCTTCAGTGAGATGTGGCCTCACCAGGCTCCGGGAGCGGGATGGAGGCGGGCCGGTTAGGATGCTGTGGCCATAGCCGGACACTCGAGACCAGGAGAAGGAGAACGGGACAGACACATGGGAGGAGCATCTCCAGGACGGGGACCAAACATCCAGCGTAGGGACCACCACTGGTAACCTGATGTGAATAGACTTCATTGAAGGCAGGAAGTGACTATTACTCGGGATTTTTATGAAGCCTTATTAGTCAAAAGTACTTCTGAAGCAGATATTAACCATTTCATCACTGTATATGGAATATTGCCTTGCATGGTTTTCTGTTAGAATAGTAATACATGAAGACAACACTTCAAAGTGGAGCAATGTAGGAAGATTTTATGCCAAATAAAACACATATTGAAAGGAAAGTTATTGTTTTGGAAACCTGTTATACATCATTGTTAATATTTTGGTGGAATTTCTGCTAAGCATTTTTCCGTACGTTCTTTTTCATGAGATGTTTGAGGTGGGATTTTGGAGCCCTGCGGCCTAAGCATCTCCCATGTCGTGTCATAGCACAGCACATCCACGTTCTGTGTACGCTGTCAAAGGGTTAGGTGCAGGTTTGCGGGGAGCAGTGGGCTGCGCTGGGCTTCGGTTGTCAGTGTAAAGGGATTCTGCTTCTCCACCGCATTGATGCCGCTTGGCACCCCGGCAGCTCTGGTGGAGGCATCTGTGCTTCATCGGAACATGGCTGCGGGCCCTGCCGTCGCCATGGCGACACTCAGCCCTGCCTCCTCCACGCTTGGTCCTCCTCCTAATTATTTGAACCCAGGCCTGCGTGCTGCCCCAGCTTGCTGCCGGGCGTGCATAATGTATGAACCTGAGTGACAGCCCGTGCGCAGCCGGATCAAAACAAAGAGCCCCGCCTCTGAGAGCCAGCAGATTGTGGAGACATGTTGTGAACACATTCCCTGGTAACTGCGCGTCGTGTCATCAAACTCGTCTCTGGCCCGTCACGAAATATTTTGACAGGGCCCACCGTCTAGCTCCTTCTTATGCAAATGTGTTGGCAAGGCCTGGATCCCAGGGCGACTCCCAAGGGGGAATCCGCAGAGGGGGCGCTGTCGATGCCATCAGGGTTCCTCGCCGAGAAGGCTGTTTTTGTTCTAATGTGTAGATAGCCAACTTGATTCTTTTTTTTTAAATAAATAAATTTATTTGTTCATTTATTTTTGGCTGCGTTGGATCTTCGTTGCTGCGCGCGGGCTTTCTCTCGTTGCGGCGAGCGGGGGCTACTCTTCATCGCGGTGCGCGGGCTTCTCATTGCGGTGGCTTCTCTTGTTGCGGAGCACGGGCTCTAGGCACGTGGGTTCAGGAGTTGTGGCATGTGGGCTCTGTAGTTGTGGCTCACGGGCTTAGTTGCTCCGCGGCATGTGGGAACTTCCCGGACCAGGGCTCGAACCCGTGTCTTCTGCATTGGCAGGTGGATTCTTAACCACCGCGCCACCAGGGAAGTCCTAGCCAACTTGATTCTGATGCTGTCGGATCCCGGAGGGCAATGAAAGGGTATCCCTGGACACTTGGAAAGGGTGCTCTAGGAGGGTTGAACTGAGAAAACCACGCGTGGAGCGTGGGGTTGGCGCAGGGAAGCATGATGGATTGGCCACCTGTGACCGGCCAGGCTCTGGCAGTCGCCAGGGAGGTGCCGGCTAAGGGGGTTGGGGCAGGCTGCCCTGGCTGGCCGGGCACCGTTGATCGGGAGGGGCCTTGTGCCCAAGGACCATGTTGTACCTGCTGTGACTGGCCTGCCCTCCTGCCAGAGTTCCCTGGGCTCACGGACCACCCCACCTAAAGGACTTTCCTTGCCCGCTCTGCTTCTTCCCAGGGTGCGCCGTAAGCCTTCCAGAGCCAGCTTCCGTGGGCTGGACTTCCGTGTAAGAGGTTAGAGCCCCCGTGTGCCTTGAAACAGGGGGGTAGTGATATCCATGCAGCATGGTTGCCGGTGAAAATTCAATGAGGGATGCGTGGAAAAATGCTTAGAAAGAGCTGTGGCAGGTGGGAAATGCTAATTCAGTGCAGCTGGTCGTTGGTACTGGTCCTCATCTGGCTGCCCAGAATGAAGACCCACGCAGCCCCTCTAGCTGTTGGGGATGGCCGCTCCCCTGAGACGCAGCTGGGGGCGTTATGTGGCAGCTTATGGATGCCCTCCTTACAAGGGTGGGTCCCGTCGCCCCTTCCTCTCTGATCATCCCAAGGAGGAGGGATGACGGCCACGTTGGAATTGGAAGGGGTCCAGGTTTATGGGGCCCCCAGCCTCACCTGGGACAGCCCACCTGGACACCTCATGAATATGCGAGGAGACTGCCCTGTCTGCTTTAAGCCGCTGTTATTGGGGTCTTCAGTCATATGTGGCCACGTGCTCCTAATTAATACACAAGGTGAGAACGTGTTGTCTGCGAGACCCAAGAGGTTACCTGCTCCAGCAGTTCAGTGTCTCAAGGTGAATTAACAAGTGGTCTTTCTGACTTCGGCGCTCCCCTCCTGAGTAGAGGTCCCAGGGGACTGCCTGGCTGTGGCCCAGTCCCCACAGGCCGCTGCATGGCTGGGCGAGCCGCCCTGCGCTCTCCTCCAGGGACCCTTTGCTTCGCCATTTCCACGACGATTGCAGCCACGGTACAGGCTTTGGTGAGCTGGCAGATCCGAGATACACCTGGGGCTGTCCGGTGACCATCTGTTGATGGCTGAGTTCTACACGGCTGGTTTTCTGAGCTGAAATCAGCAGGCCTGTGCAGGTCACGGCTGCGAACGGGAGCCTCCGGATGCTTCTGTTTTTCTGGTTCCACCTGGCTTGTCTGGGGATCGAGGCTCTGTCTTCTCTCCTGCTGTTTAGGTGGTCATGTGTCTGCTGCAAAACAGCGCCCACCGCGTTAATCACGAGGCACGGTAGCCAGCTGTTGCCCGTTCATCTGCTCAGCCTTCCTTTTTGGGTGCCTGATGGCATGTCACTGGAGGTTTATAACATGTGCTGTCGCTTTGATCGTCCTGTTTGGGCAGGCATCATTGTTTTAGAGTAGAGGTGCAGGAGTTTAGTTGCTGGAAAACACAGACAGCTGCGTTGGCAGACCTGCCCGGCCCTAACTCATGTGTAGGAGGGTATCTCTGTTTCCTTAAAAGTCAGAAGCCCAGTGGGCAGTCTTACCCCTCCCTCTCTGTGGGTTTGGGGCGCTTCTGAGTTCTGCTTTGCTTGAGCCCCTCCCACAAAAGCTGCAGCTGGGTGCCCTGATCTCCCCCAGGCCTTGGATGGGGGACCCGTGCACAGGGGCTGAGCATTACTGGGGCTGTAAAAAACAACTGCGGCTTTAAGACCAATGCTGGGGCTTTTCACCTGATTTTCCCACAGTTGCGTCTCTCTCTTGAATTTCTCCTTGGGGTCCTGGGAGTCACTTACGGTATGAGTTCGCACTGGCACATCGCCAGATGAAAGTTGTGCTTTTGAGAGCTCTGTGTATAAACGAGGTAGCCCCGATGTATGTTTACATTTCATCTACACATCCTCAGGAGTCTTCCAGGCAAGCAGCAGCAGTGTCATTGTCACAATTACAGCCCCTGTGTGTGGCTCTGTGTAAGACAGAGGAGAGCCCTGGCTTTGGAAGGTCCCCTCGGGCATCTGTCAGACAGGACTCATCCCACCAGAAGGCGCTTGTTTACAGCTTCTCGTGGGAACCGGAGCCGAGAAACTGTCCATCAGAAGGTTATTTCTTGTGTCAGAACCGAGTCGCTCAAGCCGTGAATTAAACCCGTCTCTAATCAGTTCCACCACTTGTGCTGGGGGCCAGCTGTGTGTCCAAGACACGGAGGACGGTCAAGGAAAGGCTGAGCCTCCCGGGGGCTTCGGGGAACCTTCTCTGCTGCCTTTGCAGTTGTCAGCATCCCAGTGTGAGCGAGGCTTGATCCTGTGTTTCTGTGGCTGTTTCTTCATCGGGTTTCTCCCCGTTCTCACTTTAATTGTGCCGTTGAACCTGAGAACCCTGGTTTTTATTTTGCTCAAAATAAAATCTTTTCAGTGTTGAAAAGAGCACTGAATTTTCAGAGAGGGAGGCTCTCTCCTGGCTCGTGGTTGGGGGCACCGTACCTTTCGTGGGAGGAATGAGTGGATGGAGAAGTGGTCCCCTGTCTGCCCCACCCCCTCCCCTGAATCCCTCTGAAGTGTCGACACGGTGGCCGGCTGTATGTTGTCAGGTCTGCCTGGATTTTCTGGGACCTCAAGTCCAGGACCAGCTTCCCCTCAGACAGCGTGAACGTTTCTTCCCCGATGAGGAATCTTGCACAGCCTTCTGTCCCGGGACCTGTGGTCAGGAAGCACCTGTGGTATAAGCAGCAGGTGTCCTGAGTTTGAATCCTAACCCTATAGGCTGGCTGCATGGCGGCGGGTAAGGCCTCCAAGCCCTCCGAGCCTCCGCTGCCCCCTCTGGAAATGGGAATGAGAAACCCACCCAAGGTCATGTGGGGAAGGAGGTGAGCTCCGTTACCATGCTGTGCTCACTGCCAAGCTCCCTGAGATGCAGGTGTTTCTTCCGTTTCCCCTTTTCTCTGTCTGATAGGTTTTGCCCTTCATCTTCCTGGTATTCAGCTTACTCTGAAAGCTTGGTAGAGTCTCTAGGTATGGAAAATGGATTAATTCTTTCACCCATCATTCAGAAACTTGCCAGTTCCTGAGATTATTTTAAATGGTTTGGCAACAGTGGGTTCAGTCTCTGAGAAACGAGAACACAGAGCAGGGGTGCACTTTGCTTTCATTTTAGGAAGAATCAGTTCGATGAGCGACTTTTCTAGAGTCAGTGTCAGAGTTATCCGTGAGGCCTTTTCCAGAGCTTTCCCACTCCCATCGCCAAAGCCACGCCCCAGGGAGCAGCATGCCAGGAGGTGTGCGGAGAACAGCATTGTCCTGTGTAGGACTGGTGTTTACCTTTCAGTGCTTTGAAGTCCCATCTTATCGAGAAAAGGGTTCTGGAGAATGCGGTTGGCCCTGAATTTTCATCCAGCTCAGTTGTCCTTTTCTTCAAGCAAGTTCTTTGGGTCTTTTTACCTTGGGGCGCCTTTCCAGGGCTTTGGCCACGTGCAGAGAGACAGCGGGGCATCCCGTGCACTGTGCTTTTTGGGGGTGACTGTTCTAAAGAATAAACACATCCCTGCTGAGTTTCTGTGGTTGCTGGACTCAGAGAAGGAACGTGAGGGTAGAGCTCTCCAATCTGGGGAAGAGTCGTGACTTTGTGAAGGGGTGCAGGTGTCCAGCCCTCTGGGTCAGTGCTGGCGGTGGAAGAGGCCTTGTCCAGAACCGGGCCTTCCCCTTCCAGAGTCTGGAGTGCCCACCCCTAGATGGCCCATCCTCTGGGACCCTCCACGCCAGCTTTCCCAGGACCCCACTGGCTTGGAGGTGAGTCAGCCTGACTGAATCCTTGTATCACCACTTGTTAGGGGTTGAATTGTGTCCCCTCCAGAATCCATGTGTTGAAGTCCCAACCCCCCAGTGCCTCAGAATATGGTCTTCTTTGGAAATGAGATCACAGCAGATGTAATTGCTTACGATGAGGTCCTAGCGGGATAGGGTGGGTCCTAATCCAGTATGCCTAGTTTCCTTATAAAAAACGGGGAATTGGGAGATAAATGTGTATCATACCCTGGGAAGATGAAGGCAGAGATGCACAAGCCAAGGAGCACCAGCGATGGCCAGCAAACCCCCAGAAACAGGGGAGAGGCCTGGGTCGGGGTCTCCCTCACGGCCTCAGAAGAAACCTTCCCTGCAGGTAGATATTTTGTCGGACTTCTAGCCCCCAGGACTGTGCGACCATACGTTTCTGTTGCTTAAGGCACCCAGCCTAATAGCTTCAACACAGCAGCCCTAGGAAACTAAAATACCACCAACTCACTGTGTGATTCAGCACGTGGTGTGGGGCATTTGCTCTTGACCTTGGTTGCTTTATCTGTAAAATGAAGATAAGACCCGCCTTGTAGGGTCATAAGTTTCCCAGCATCTCATGGGATCTCAAACTGTAATTACAGTAATTATCTTTGGGAGGAACGTGGCGATGGACGCTCCAGGCCAGGGAGCAGTGTGTTTCAGCCCTTTCCAGAAGGAAGAGGAAGTGCCATGGATGGGCAGCCAGGATGCTGGTTGGTGTGTCACAGACCAGCCCCATGGCCTGGGTACCGACCCCCCTGCCTCATGGGCTACAGTGTCCTTGGCTGTAAAATAGGAAGTTAGACCTGATGATCATGTTTGGCCCCAAGGTGTTATGACCGTGAAAGGTGAGCGTGTGGCGCTGTCGCGGCTGCAGCTCTGGGAGTGGGAACCCCTGGAGGCAGCATGTCTTAGTCTTACCCCTTGCGCTGCACGTGAGGTGTCCCGTAACATTTGACTCAAAGAGTGAAGAAAGCTGGAGTGTGCTCCACGACAGAGTTGTGAATGGTCAAATTAAAGATAAACATCAAAATGATGTGGGGACATGTTACTAAGTTAAAAGCTGTTACAAAATAGTAGCTTGACTACTATCTCAGTTTTGTAAAACAAAAAAAAAATACATCTTTTTGATGAAAAAAACCCTAGTATGCGCAGATAAGCGACCAGAAAGAAAAGCACCGTGGTGTTAATGGCAGCTGTCTGTGAGTGGGGAGATTCCGAGTCATTGGCTTTGCTTTCCAGGCTTGGGGGAGAATAAGGCTGTGATCGTGTGTGTCCTGGAGAGAGAGATTGCTCTGGCTTCCCTGTCGCGCACGGGCTGGGAAAGCAGGGACCGGAAGAGGGGAGTCCGGTGGGGAAGCTGGTAGAATCCAGGAGAGGGGTGGTGTGGACCGCGACAGGGACTCCCACCTTCGGCCGCGGGCGCCGTCCTGCGCGTTGAGGGACGGTCAGCAGTGCCCCTGGGCTCTCCACCCATTAGAGGCCAGTGGCCCCCCTTCCCAGCTGTGACAACCAGAACCGTCTCCAGACAGTCCTAAGCAGAGGCTCCTTGCGGAGCAAACTGTCCCGCTGAGAACCGCTGGCCTAGAGGCGGCGGTGGGGACGGAGGGAAGGGGAGATCCGCGAGAGACCCCAGAGGAGCCTGAACAGGACTTGATGCTTGATTGGATTTGGCGGAGGCAAGGCTGGGGGTGGGCGTGGGGCTTGGGGGCTTGGGTGGATCACGGTGGCTCTCAGTCTGGGGGAGGGACCAGGATGAGTTCCGTGGTGGCCGCGCCGTTGGTGCGTGTGAAGCTTCTGTGGGACGCTTGAGCGGGCCTGTAGGAAAGGCTGTAGGGCCAACGGCCCTCAAACTCTGATCTGAGCAGGGGGCATCCACCTGAAGGTCATCCGGAGATGGAGAGCGGGCCGCGGGGGCGGACGAACTCATCCAGGGTGACTGTGTGGCCTGGGAGAGAAGCGTGGGGAGTCCCAGGGTTTCCAGGGTGGGCAGAAGAGGAGGAGGCTGAGAGGCGAGTTTATTTCTCCAGCCGGAGCGGTCGCTCCGCAGCGGTGGCTCCGCAGCTGCTGCGGGGTGAGGGCGGATGACCTCGGGGGGGGGGGCGGGGCGACCTCGGGGGGGCGGGGCTTCCCGGCATCCTCTCCGTACTCCCCCGGCCTTTATTGGTGGGGCCGTCTGCTGTGTTTCTGGGCACACAGGAGGTGTGTTTTGTTTGAGGCAGGATCCCAGGGAGCTGTGGCTTGCTGCACCTTCGTCTGTCAAACCAAAAGCAGCATGTTTCACCCCGTGTGTCTGTGCTAGCCGGTTCTGCTTCTCAGAGCTGTGAAAAACACTTCAAGGGCCAGCGAAACTGTTCTGGAACATCCTTTGAGGATTATTTTTGAGGTCTTAAGGGACCCAGGAGTTGATAATGTCGTCAGGAATAGACAGTTTCCCTTTGGGGAAATTGGCATCTTTCTAGTTGTGATTTGTCCGTCACAGGGTTCAGAGATCCACAGTTGCTCAAAAAGACTTCTAGTTTTCCTTGACGTGAGGATCTCCACTGGGTTTTTGGTGTCCCCTTGGGAGGTGGTTGTCAGCGCCCAGGGCAGCCTAATTCGCAGGCACTTAACCTCTTCCCTCCTGAGGGACACTCACAGCATCATTCACTGCAAAGATCATCCCCCGACCCGGAGGTGATTGGGTGTGGAGAGCCTTGTCAGTCAGGAACTGAATTCCCAGGTGGACAGAGACATAGTGCTCTGAGAGCCTAAGATGCTGTAACATTTCCTGCCTCTGTTTAAGATTGAAGCTGGCCCGTCTCCCAAGATTCTGGGTGGTTTACCATGCAGTTAAAAATGATCCCTAGTGGCCATTTTGGCCCCAGGCCAAGAGGGAAGGTGCTGTCCTCCCCTCAAGAGATCAAGGGTCAAGAGAGGCCAGCTTGGGCTTCCCTGGTGGCGCAGTGGTTGAGAGTCCGCCTGCCGATGCGGGGGACGCGGGTTCGT
>NW_021145401.1:21120-96799 GCF_002837175.3 Physeter macrocephalus | reverse complement strand
AGCCATGGCCGCTGAGCCTGCGCGTCCGGAGCCTGTGCTCCGCAACGGGAGAGGCCACAACAGTGAGAGTCCCGCGTACCGCAAAAAAAAAAAAAAAAAGGCCAGCCTGACACAGGGCAGAAGCATTATCTTCCAGAAGAGGAATGAACTGTGCATTACCTCCCAAATCACGTGTTCCCATCTCAGAACTCAGAAGCAAAGAAATCCTAAAACTCCAAAGAACCATTTCCCCCGCTGGTAGACGGACAGGCTCAGCTTAATGAGAGACCAGTACAGAGTTGCATTTCCCGGTTGTTTCCTGACACTTCTGGTCCATAAACAGCTAAGGTCTGTAATTAAACTGTCTGATTGGGAATGCATGCAGTAGAAGCCATGAATGAGACAGGCCAGCATCTTTAACTCATTTGTATGTTCTCTTACCTGCCACCATTTTTACTCCCCTGTCATCTTTTAAGAATGCCTTGGGGGCAAATTCTAAAGAACAGTGGCCGGCAAACCCTTTGAAGGGCACCTTGGGAAGCCTGCCTGACAGGGCAGGGAGGCATGTTTGTTCTTTCCCCTTGAAGGAGAGCTGTCAGATGTTTGGTGGACTGGAAAAGACGGGAGAGAAGAGTCCTGATCTGTTGAGCTGGATTGAGGTGGGTTAGGAATGGGCTGTACTTCTGAGTGTTTTCTTGCCCCAGAACGATGTCTCCAGCTCAGGCTTTTTGTAATGACCAGCCTGACGCCTGAGCTGACAATGGGTTCCCCCAGAAAAAAAATCAGGTTATGATTGGAGGGTATTTCCCGTCAATCACGCAAATCGTGTCCTTGCTCACCAGCCAGTTACACATGTGCAGACCTACACAGTCCCAGAAACAATGTATAATGGGAGTTTTGAACTTAAAAAAAAATACTCTTTAATCTTACAGATACAGTTCAGGCAAATACAACTCTGCAGAAATATGTGAATGTCCCCAGAATGTGGAATTCTTTTTTTTTTTAATAGGTCTTGGTTGTGTTTTAGGGAAACTTGTAATTAGAAAAGAAATGCCTTTTGTGTTGTGTGCATGTCGAAGGCCTGCCTGTGCATTCCAAGGCTGCGATTCAAGCAGCACTTTGGTAAATGTCAAGGAGTTGGAGCCGCGGAACTGGTCGCACCCTGTTCCTCTGGGCGCCGTGGGTTCCTTTCTTGCCCACGTGGCTGCCGGCTGGTCTTGCTCAAAACCTGCTACTCTGTCTCCGATCAGAGTGTTGCTTCTCTCCCCCGACTTTCAGTGACATAGTTCTCTAAATGTAAAGAATACGCAAGTGATGTTACTGCTATGTGATGATACTGCACTATAGGAGATAATAATTAAAGAACAATCGCCCCAGTCTGATTTTGCCAACCCGACAGATGACCTGTGTTCATTTTCCCATGTCCTCCTCCATCCTTGTTCTTCTGTGTGCAGAGATGACCTTAGGATAGCGCTGCGTAGAAATGGTCACCAGCTTTTCTACAGTGCTGCTCGGCCTTTACCGTTAACCTTTCGACAGTGGCACAAGAGTCTCTCAAACATGCCTTCAGGGCTTCCCTGGTAGCGCAGTGGTTGAGAGTCCGCCTGCCGATGCAGGGGACGCGGGCTCGTGCCCCGGTCCGGGAAGATCCCACGTGCCGCGGAGCAGCTGGGCCCGTGAGCCGTGGCCGCTGAGCCTGCGCGTCCGGAGCCTGTGCTCCGCAACGGGAGAGGCCACAACAGTGAGAGGCCCACGTACCGCAAAAAAAACCCCCCCCAAAAACAAACATGCCTTCATCTGTCTGTCTGTGTATCTGTTTGTCTTGATTCCTTTGCGGTGAGCATTAGGTTGTTCGCTGTTGATCAGCCATTTCTTCCGTCATCTCCTTGCACCTTGAGTCTCTGCTCATCCTGAAGTCCCCACGTGGGTTCCTGGGGCTGAGGTGGCACATGGTCCTGTGGTTTTCCGATAATTCCCAGGGGGCCGTCCCAAAGTGTCCCCACCCTCAGTTTGTGTGCCTGCCACCCGCTCGGCTCCGCCTTCCTCCTGCCGAGGGTTCACCTCCTGAGTCCCGCTGGCGCGTTGCACGCACAATGGGATTGATGCTCAGGTGTGCATGTCTTCCGTCACTGAGCTCTGGGGCGTTTAGTGGGGAGCATTTCCGAAGAAACGTGAGGCTGGAGCCTTCTGCACACTTCCCCACCCCTCAGCCTTCCTGGGGCCTCTGCCCGCTCCCTCCCTGTGTCCTGACAGCTGTCGGCAGAGACGTGCACAGGGCCAGGGCCCGGCTGTCCAAAGACAGACCCACCCGCGAAGGCGGTACGCTGGGAGGTGAAGCGGGCCTCCGGCCACAGGCTCCTTTGGGCTCAGGAAGTCACGTGGCGGCAGAAGGCCCTGTTAATGAGGCAGTGCAGACTCATTCTTGCTTTTAGATGGAGAAAAAGTGACTTGGGATCAGTTTTCGCAGCAGATTGCCTCGGGAGGATTGGGAAAGACACAGAGTTGGACCGGCCCATAGCAGCAAACCACCTTCCTCCGCTGCCGCCCTGCTGGGGAGGGGGAGGCGGGTGAATATGTGCTTTCTTGGAAAGGCTTTCCCCTTTCATGACCTTTAACGTTGCTTTTAATTGCGTTTGTCGGGGGAGTGATGGGGGAATGGAAGGAACTGGAAACCCTCTCTGTGTGACACAGATGGATGTCTCCTTGTTCAGCGTTGCCCAGTAAGACCCACAGCATCTCCGCTGGGGAGCCCTTAGCAATTTACCTTATCCATCTGCGGGGCCCTGGAGATCAGATTATCTTGCGTATTGGTCTGAGCACAATTCTATTTCCTTTTCTTTGGATAGGAGGCCAGCAATTGACAAGTTCACTGTTGAAACAACTCAGAAATAGACTTTGTCACGAACGACTTGTCCCCCCCCAGTCATGCTGTGTCTTTATGGGGCCCCCAGTATCTGAGCCAGCACGTGCATCTGGGTCTTCCACATCCTGGGATGTTCCTCGGAGAGAAACGGATGATCTAATCAAAGGAAGCAGGTGACAGAGCCCCGTGCTGTGTGTTGCCCTCGTCTGGTGCCCCCGTGGTGGAGGAGGCCTGGGACCAGCGGGAAGGGGGCTCCCCGAGCCACAGAGCGGGGTGCCAGATTTCAGGGCAGCCTTCCCATTCTAGAGATGGGCAGCTTTCTGACCAGGGAACGTCAGCCTTGCAGACGTCTTGGGATTCTCTGCGCTGTTTCCGCTGCAGGTGGTCGAGAAGCCCTGGATGGACTCCTTGGAAGCAGGAGGGGAGGCTGGGAGAAGAAAGTCTGGAAGAGCAGTCAGATTTCTTCCCCATTAGATAATCTGGAGGAGGAGCCGGAGGGGGAGCAGAGCCCGATGGCGGCACCTCCTCTCTCTGTCCTGTCACTGTCACATGGCGTGTCCACTGGCGTGCGTGCGTGCGTGTGTGCGTGCGTGTGCGTGCGTGCGTGCGTGCGTGTGTGTGTGTGTGTCCGTCTGTCCGTCCGTCCCTGGGGACTTCCTGGGAGCGTTCTTGTTGATGTTTCTCTCTTGTACTCGCTGGTGCTCACACAGGAGTTTCCAGGGAGTCGACCCCGTGAAACCACAGGGGAGGCCCCCCCTTTTTAAATTTTGGCTGTGCTGGGTCTTCATTGCTGCGCGCGGGCTTTCTCTAGTTGCGGCGAGCGGGGGTTACTCTTCGTTGCGGTGCGCGGGCTCCTCATTGCGGTGGCTTCTCTTGTTGCGGAGCACGGGCTCTAGGTGCGCGGGCTTCAGTAGTCGTGGCTCGTGGGCTCAGTAGTTGTGGCTCGTGGGCTCTAGAGCGCAGGCTCAGTAGTTGTGGCGCACGGGCTTAGTTGCTCCGCGGCATGTGGGATCTTCCCGGACCAGGGCTCGAACCTGTGTCCCCTGCTTTGGCAGGCGGATTCTTAACCACTGCGCCACCAGGGAAGTCCGAGGCCCCGTTTATCTGAGAGTAGCTCGTCCTCATTCTCTGCCCTGGGATAAACAGTTCACTTGCAGACTCTTAATCCCCTGGGCGGGAGATCAACGATAGCCTCTCCATGTGGAGCGAATCATTCAAACGTCCACATCCAATAAGCACGAGGCGAAGCGGAGTCAGGCACTCAGACCAGGAGACAATCTCTGAGAAGTCGGCTAAACAGGCTCTGGGATTTGAGACATGACCAAAATACAGCACAGGGGACTGTGGCCGTGAGGCCCGCTGGCTGGAGTCCTGTCCCCTGGTACGCCGTGAGCTCTTGATGGAGAGCCCAGCGCTTGATGTGCTGACTTATACACAGAAATAGTTCTGGTAGTGCATCAGCTTTGCTCTCTTTTAAGAATGGCTTTTGTAGAACACATTTAAGTGAAAAGGAGGCCACACCATCCTGATAGGGGGCTCCTGATCTTAGACCTGTGTACTGCCCTAGGACAAGAAAGTAGCATTAAAGCAGAAAAATGATTAACTGTACATAAAGGAAAAGGTGGGCTGGAGCTGCTCACGAAGATAGATGTAGCCAGCGTGAAGGAGGTCAGGGGAGCAAGGTCATCCTCGTCCTGGAGAGTCGACTCGGGGTTCTGTGTCCTGGCAGTGAAGAGCGCCCACTGACACAGAGGGTGGCTTGCTGTTTGCTTTTTAAGATGCTAGTTAAATGTTTGGTCACAACTGCATGCAGATGAGTTTATCATCTTGACAGTTGATCACGGGTCTGCCCTTAGCGTATTTCAGTGATTTGCTGAGCAGGAGGGAGAAAAACGTTTACCTGAGGGCACCTGAGTAACCTGAATATTTCAGATCAGACAGAGGCCTGTGAACTTTATCGAGGTTTTCAGTTGAGGAATCACTTGTAGTGGCCTACGAAAGGAATCCTGATGTTAACATGGTAGAATTTGGGGGAGGGAAAGATTGGGAGTTTGGGATTAGCAGGTGCAAACTATCATATATAGGATAGATAAAAACAAGGTCCTACTGTATAGCACAGGGAACTATATTCAATATCCTGTGATAAACCATAATGGAAAAGAATGTATATATATGTATAACTGAATCACTTCACTGTACAGCAGAAATTAACACAACACTGTAAATCAACTATACTTCAATAAAGTTTTTTAAAAAATGGTAGAATTTGAGATCTGGAATGAACTTCCATGAAAGTTTTAGTCTTATCATCACTTTATGGTCCAGGCTCATGGCTGACCAGTTCAGGGGGGCCCAGGTGGGACCTGGGGGTTCCCCCTCCTTGTCTGCATCATGGACCACACAGCCACCGCTTCCCCATCAGTCTGGATTAGAGCAGATGGTTGCCATTCAGAAAAATTAAATCCTTTGGTTAATGCGGCCTCCCCATCCCCACCCCCAAACACAATCATACAAGAAGGTCAAGAGTACTGGGGTGGCTGAGATTAGCACCAGTGCCTTCTTCTCTTGAACCTCACCCCCCTTTATTCTTAGAAAGCCCTGCACGGTTGTGGGCCAGTGTTGAGAAGCTTTGGCCATGGGCGCGTCCATCCGGTGGGCACAGTGCCACTTCCATCTCTTCTTTCTGTCTTCCCGCAACTGCCTGGCTGCCCCCAGCCTCCTGCCCCTCTGCCTCCTGTGCGCCCCAGGGCAGTGAGCTTTGGTTTCTTTTTTGACCTTCAGCCCCTAGGTTAAGGGTGGGTCGTGAAATTGTGACGACGCACCGGCCCTGCATCTGGGCCTCTGATGGGCCATGGACGGGCCAGCTCCATCCCACTTCATGTGGAGAACTGTGTAATGAGAACCCATGAGGGGTCTGCAGGCGACAATGTCAAACTTGCCCCAGTTAAAGTGCCTGAAGTCAGAGGTTCCAGAAGGTCAGCAGCAAGGGTGCTTCGCCTGAGTGGTTCTCTCCCTGGAGAGAGGCTTTTCCATGTCCATGGTGAGTCCAGCCCACAGCCTGAAAAACCGCTCCTTCCCTTCAGGGTGATGCCATCTTGTAGTTGCTGTTGCCATAAAGTTAAAGCCACACGAAGACAGGAGCAGAGGCCACCGCAGAACCGCAGCTGTGGGGCTCGATTCCCAGGATGTGAGAAGCAGGGCACCCCTCCCGCACCCCGTGCTAGAGCCATAGTGGGGAAGGATGGGTTGGTCCAGGCAGCTCGCCCCGGAACACCCTCCGCCCTCCTGCTGTTTCTCCATCTCTTAAATCAGGAGCAAGCGTTTTGGAATCAGGCTGAACTGGGTTCAGATTTCTGCACCTTCCCTTCCTGCACACTGCTTGCTGTGTGACTGAGTGAGTGATTCCCCTCCAAGTCTCTAGCCCTTTATTTAGAAAGAGGAGAGGGATGATGGTGTCCACCTTCAGAAGTTGATGGGGGCAGTGACCAGATCTAACGCGCATGCCCAGGTGCCCGCGGTGCTTTGAGCACCTGCGCGTTAATTTTCATCAGGATTATCGTCGGTCCGACTGTGGTCACCCTGCTGATGCTGTCAGTACAGCGACTCCTCTGATTGGCTCTTGGAGGACTCAGAACGGTGTGACTTCGTGCGGGTCCCAAAGGAGGGTGGTTAGACATTTCCAGAAAGCTTATTTAAAAACCATTGACATGCCCTGGAATTTAGTTGTGTTACTGTTTAGGGATGGGTAGGGGGCTCCCCGGAGGAGGCGGCCCCAGGAGGGAGGTGGGTGTGGTCACTGGGCAGAGAGCTCCAGGACCCAGAGGACCTTGTGGGGCGGAGGGGAAGGACAGTTTCCTGTAAAATAGGGAGTGAGGCTACAGGAGATTTTTCCTATTACAGAATAAGTCCTAGAGACATTTTGGGTGCAGTTCTGCCTCTACGTCCAGGAGATTTTTAATTTTTCCATTATTCCATCATTGACTTTGTCATGCTTTAAAAGCCTTTCACACTTGTTATATGTCTTTTAAAAATGTGTTACTTTAATGATCCTGCAATGCCGTACCATTCTTCCAGAATTCAGGGGAAATAAGAAAGGGTGGGGAAATAGAACATCTGGCGTTTTACTAAATCAGTCGTTTTAAGACATTTGCTAAAGTGTTTATTATCTGAAATGGGCTGTTACGTCAGAAATGTCAGAAAGGACATCAGTCCTCTGTGTCCTGGAGCAGCACTTTGCACACTTGAATAGAGTTGCTTAAGAAGCAGTCTTCCCAGAGATTCTGGTTTAGAAGGTCTGGGGTGAGGCCTGAGAGTCTGCATTTCTAACACTTGTGCCACGTTCTCTGTCGCCGCCGCTGGTCCGGGGACCACAGGCCAAGCGAGGAGCGTTGGACTTTAAAGGGCGCGATGGAATATGCAGTGTATCGGGTGTCACTGATTTAAGGGTCTGGGCTGTGCCTATAGGTGTCCTGAGGTTGATGGAGAGGAAATCAATTAGAAGCACTTCAGCTCTTCATTTAGATCAGGAGCTGGCTTCTCTTATCATTTACGCTGGAGTGCCTTTCACATCAAAGTAGTGGCTTTTTAATTTCTAGCTCGAGTTAATATATGGAGTTGCCGAGGCAATAGAATTCAGTAAATCAAACTCGATGACCAGGTTGGTGGACAATCAGAAAAATGTGTTTTTGATTGGAGGGTGAGCTTTGGATGGAAGAGATGAAAGTAAACATTGATCAGACCTAGGAGGGGTGAGGGGAGTGTGAGGGAGCCCCTTGCTGCTCTGGGAGCTGGGTGGGTTTGTGGGTTTATTCATTCACTCCCCTCCCGGCATCTCCGTATCACCCCTCCCCCGCTCCCCCCACCCATTATGTGTTAGTTGTTCTCCATGGCAGTTCTAGGCACCGGGGACACAGCAGAGAAGAAAGGACATAAAACTGGACTCTTGTGCTACGGCTTGCATAACTTCTGAGGTCCGGGGGATTCTTGTAAATGAGATTACCCTCCCCCTACCACCCTGCTGTTCTGAAGAATACCTGGCAAATAGGGCGCAGAAGAGTCAACGTGAAAAAAGTACCCGTTTTCAGAGTAGAAAACAAAAATGTGGTTTCTGCAAATTACAGACCTGTGAGTTTAGCTTCAACTGCGGCTAAATGTCTAGAAAGACTTATCAAGGAATGTTTTGTGGGAAGAGCTAGCAGGCTCCTCAGAAGAAGCCCAGCCTCCGTGACTGTTGCCAGCCTTAAGACCAGCCGACAGAGAGACAAGATGGGCTGCCGCTCTGTGGGCATTGCCAACCGGGAGGGAGATCTGGTACCATCGAGAAAACTATGCTCTGATGTCTGCATAGCAGTACTCTTGAAAATCTTTTTTGATGTACTCTGATCTCCATTTTGACACGTTACGGAAAGCTTACTTGGACTGAGTGTTACAGACAAGTGGCTGTCCCTGGTGTTTCAAGAGCTCATACAGATGAAGAGGAAGGTTCCCGGAGGTAAATGAACGAAAGCCAGTGAATCTGAGATGCCCCTGTTTGAGCAAACAAGTGAAGATTAAAACCAGTGGTGACAGTGACACAGAGGTATCCGTTCCTGTGGCCGTGTTGTGGGGCTGGGCTGGATGGTGGCCCGAAGAAGCCTGTCTGTTGGGTGGGTAGGGGGAGGGCAACACCGAGGCCCCCACATAATGACGGGGCAGTCGAAATAATTTACCCTTTCTAGAAAGCAGTTTGGCAATGTGAATGGATAAATGGTTTGTACACTTTGACCCAGGAATTATGCTTCTGGGAATCTAAGCTAAAGAAATTAAGAGATTTGCACAACAGTTGATGGAGTAATATGTATTTCTACCCTGTCGTGTTCCAGAAAGGATATAAAGTAGCCTACAGGGATGGAAGGGGTAAGTCAAGTACCATCGATGAAGATGTCTTCTCTTGATGCAAATTAGCCTTACATTACACAAAGTGTCTTCTTCTAGGAAGTGGCTTAGGGTTTGGGGCACCGTTTTGGTTTTTGAACTCAGTTTTGTAATGGTTCTTTAACTGAGGGAGAAATACAGGATGACACCAACCGTAGGTCACACCAGAGGGGTCGGCCTGCCTTCATTTGAAGACCCCCGTGGACTGGGCAGGAGACTAGCTGACAGCCTTTGCGAAGGCGTAGGGAGGGATGCTGCACGTGTGTCCCTCTGGAGCAGGCGACCCGACCCCGGGTGGCTGGGCCTGGCTTCCAGGTTTATCAGGGGGCCCCACCGAGGCCACCTGGTCGCGCTCCAGCCTCTGTCCATCACCCGCTGAGGTTCTGCCCACCCACCTGCTGGGTGCCTACGTCTTGAGACTCTTCTCCTACCCTCCCCCTGTTGGTTCACTCACCCTTGAGGAACTGCCCTAAGCAGATTCCCTGGTCACATGTCTGTGGGGTGACGACATTGATTACACCTTACGGGGACAGCTGGAGGAGGGCTATGAACCCGGGAGGTTTCAAAACTTTATTGCACAGACATTGCTGGAACCTTGGGGAAGAGGGCTCAGCGCCGGAGAGAAACCGAAGTGTAAAAGATAGCAATACCTGTTCTTCCAGTGATCGGCAAGGGTGGGGAGGCAGCACAGCACCGGGAAGGAAAAGGGCCTGGCTTTGTAGTCAGCTGACCTCGCCAGGCATCCCTTAACCCACATCCCTCCTTAGCTGTCTGGCCCGGGGCAAGTCCTTGACCTCCCAAAGCCTGTTTCCTCCTCTTGAAGGGAGGAAATGGTACCCAGCCATTGTGTGTGGGGGGGGGGCGGGGGGGGGGCTCTTGCTTTGCTACGTACAGAATAGTGGCGTAGGGTCACTGCTCTCTTCTGCCTGATTTGTCCCAGCTTTGTTTATTATCGGATGGATTAAGTAGTAAAGGGGAAACGTTCAGGATTTAAAGGTGGTCGGCTTGAGGAGAGAGATGTAAAGATAGGTTTTAAAGTCATCCTCTTGCTCAGAGCATAAACAAAATTATTGAAAGCCAGCCTCAGTCCAAGTTTAAACGTTAAGAATAACCTTTCTTATTAAAAGCAATACATGTCAAGTTTAGAAAATACAGATAAAGAACCAGAAGAAGCATCTTCCCGGGACTGAGAGGAGATGGTAATCAGTGTTCTGCAGCTGCTTATTTCAGTCTGGCCTGCGATGAGGTGATAAAGGCAGCGCAGGGATTTTACTCATAACTGTGTATTTCGTGTAACGTGGGCGCTTTTTTCCCGGCCTCTTCGTAGCCGGCGGAGTGGTTGTCGGGACGTCCATTCATTCTTCTTTGCCCAATAATGTGTTCATTGCGGCGGTATTTCCTGGACAGCTGGGGCTGCTTAACTATGTAACAACAATAGCAAGATGAAGGAAACAGACTTTCCAGTTGAATATTTTGATATATGGCAGATCGAAAAGGGGCACAATTATTCTGCATCACGGATACTGCTGATTGAATGATGACCAGAGAACATCTAACGGGCACACAGCATCACCGTCCGAAGGTAGAGACCAGAGTAAAGAGTGGTCCACCCAGTCCAAGGGCATCCACAGACGTCCGCGTGTGGGTTTAGTGGAGATGAAGTGATCCCAGGACAGTGACACATTTCAAGTGACAGGAACTAGATATTGGTAGCCAGTGGTCCCCCTTGGCCAGCCCTAAAGTTGACGTGCTCCAGTCCTAACCCGCAGGACTTTTTAAAGACTGTCTCTTCGCGTCCCACGTGGCAGCGCTCGACGATAATTTCATCTGAAAAGGCTCCATCATGGGTCTCTGCTTTATTTTCATGAAGGCAAACAGTCTCAAGAAAATGAGAATAAGAATATCCAACGTATTCTATCACGTCCTCTGAGTTGCTTCTCATGGCTCTATCTGGACCAAATTTAAACATTATAAGGAGTAAGCAGTGCAGTTTTCAATCTTTATGTTGTGTCTTTGTCACTATGATTTGCATTCATATAGAAAACCCAGCAAACTTGGAAAGAAAATGACTTCCTGATTGAATCATATCTTTTCAAACAAAGCTCTTGCATGAATAGAGAATATTAATTACTGTACCCAGAGTGATCCCCAGGTTGTGTTTGTTTGTTTTTTGAGTTGTGTGATAACAGAAACACTTGTGCATCCCACCCAAGGTCAGCATAGATTTAAAAGCAGACATGCGTATGCTTTGAAAATTAATTCATGCTGGAATTGAGAACCTGGAATTAATTAGGTGTCCAGAAGCATCCCAGGCTCACCTCACTTTACTTTTGATCCTCATCCCTTTATTTCACCGGTGTTACACTCCCTGCCGGCAGCTTCCAAAGTGAAAGCGGATGGAGAGAGCAGACCCTGCTGAGTGCTTTTATCTGATCAACTGGTAACGGAGTGTTTCTCAAGCCAGGCTGTGTGTGAGCCGCACCCTGAGTGGAGGGAGCAGTTACCTTGGAGAGAAGCAGGTGGCTCCCCTGTTGCTCTAAGGCTCGCCTTGGAGCAGAATTCCTTACTTTGTGGGAAGCAATCTAACTTAACCATATATATATATTTTTTCTTTTTTTCCCAGAAAGTATGATTTATTCATGTTTGAATTTGTTCAGTGGAGATTTCCAACCTCCTTTTTATCCCCCCAGTGAGACTCTGTCCTGCGTGCTGTGGGCGAACCTCTGTTGGATCCGAGGGGGCAGTGCAGAGAAAGGCAAGGCAGTCGGGGCTTTGAGCCTTCCAGTGAGTAACTAGCAGGGCTGCACAGGCTCAGTCAGACAAGGGAAGAAAGCGCCTTGTCTGGGAAGGCCGTCCACTGCATGTGCCCTTCCCTGCGAGGACATAGGAGTCGTCCCTTACCGCCAGACCACAGCCCATTCCCACTGGCCTGGGGGTAGGTCATGCCTGCTGCTGATGGCTGATGGGGACACCAGGCGGGAGAGAATATTGCTTTCATTTATCCTGGTGCCTTACTACCACTGCGCAGGCTCGGGTTTGAACGTGACACACCTTTTTGGCCGGACAGTCCTCATGCACTTGTCCTTAGGGCTACTTGAAAAAAAGAAAGAACTGACGTTTAAGCCTAAAATCTTGCTTTATGCCTAGTGAACAACGCAGTCTGAACATAAGAGCTACAAAGGGAGAGGAGAAGCATTGCATTCCGCTCTGTGCCAGGGGTCTTTAGTTGAAACTGCTGACCATACACATGGGTTTTGGTTTAATATTTGAGCAAGACACGCCTGGTTTTAAATGAATCCAGTAACGTCCATGACAGGTAGAAATGAGAGTCAAGACTGATCCCAGCCCACACGTGTGCTGTGAATTTTCCTAGTTTCCCCGAGAGGAGGGCAGTGAGCCTGGGGTGGGGGGGGTGGTGAGACTCGGCTTCCTCTGGAAAAAGCTGAGTTTCTCTCTGTCCTGAGTTTCACCAACTAGTGACTGTTGGGGCCTGAGGAGCTTGGGAGCTGAGCTGAGCATGGCAGCACCTCGCTGATGTCGGGCTTGCGTTGAGTTTTTACTGCCAAAGATGCCTTTTGTACATCCAAATGGGACTATTAGATATTGAATGCACCCCTTCCTTTAAGAGTTGTTGTTGTTGTTATTGGTTAAACCGTGATGCCATCTGGATGATGCCATGAGCTGTGAAGCCCTAACCCCCAGTACCTGAAAATATGACCGTATTTGGAGACAGGGCCTTTAAAGAGGTTGTTAAGTTAAAATAAGGGCACTAAGATGGACCCTAATCGAATAAGACTGGTGTCCTATATTACAAGAGGAGATTAGGACACAGGCACAGAGGGCAGCCGATGTGGAGACGCAGGGAGAAAACACCACCTACAAGCCGTGGAGGGGGAGCTCAACCCTGCCGACACCTTGACTTGAGACTTTCAACCTCCAGAGCTGCGAGAACACACGATTTCTGCGGTTTAAAGCCCTGGGTCTGTGATACCTTGTGACAGCAGCCCAAGCAGACAAGTGCAGTGATGTTTCAAGCGCCATTACGAACGTTAAACTCTTGGTCTTCGTCATCAAGGTCATTAAAACCTTGGTAGCCAATTAATCATTTATGGACATTTTCCTTTACACTTTTAACCCTTTTGGAAAGCATTTCTGCTTCTCTGTGCACACCGTTTTCTATTAGCAAAATAAATCTCTTCTGTTACTAGAAATGACAAGATTTTGCTTTAGAAATAACGCTGCTAATATAACCCTTGGAGGAGCTGAGTTGACAAAACCACGAAAGGTCTGGATCCCCTGGGGGATGGGCACTTTTCTGATGCCCACGCCGTGGTCCTGATCTAATTGTATCCGGAGTATGTCTGATGCTAAGAACTCATGGTTTCGTAAGTGAGCACTTCCTCTTTAGGGAAGGGAGGACTGCAATTGACAGACTTCCTTGCTGCCTTCCAGGGTCGAGGTCAGGGGCCTGAACGAGGGGTGACGTGTGTGTTGGGGTGGGGTGGGGTGTGTGTGTGTGTGTGTGTGTGTGTGTGTGTGTGTGTGAGTGTGAGTGTGAGGGTGTGCGCGCATGGGCGTGGCAGCGACAGGGCCCAGGGAGGGTGGTGTCACCGAGAGGGCAGAGGCGCAGGGCTGGGCGCTGCCCTCTGGCAGGACAGCGGCCTCCTCTCTGCCTCTGACGGGCCAGGCCGCTCTGGCTGCAGCGAGGCTGTGACACGGTTGATGGCTGCCCATCCCTCCCTGGCCTCCGTGTGTGTGTGTGAGGGTGTGTGTGTGTGTGTGTGTGTGAGGGTGTGTGTGTGGGGGTGTGTGTGTGAGTCTGGGTGTGTGTGGGTGTGTGACTTCCTCTGCCTACCTGCTCCCGAAGTTTGTTACCTCTTTCCCCAGCACCACCCGCAGCAGCAAAATGAAGTTCCCTCTCTTCCCCAAAGCACTCTCACCCCGTCTCCCCGCCCTGACTTCCAGTCCAGCCTCCCTCTGTGGGCTCGGCCTCACCCCTTGGGTGCAGTTGGTGCTTTGGGGAGGGTGTCCGGGCAGGGCACACCTGGAATGAGATCCAGGGCACCTTTTCAACCTCTCTGCGAGTTACTTTCCAAGTCTGTAAAATTAGGGATAATAACAGTGCCTACCTCATCGGGGCATTGGGAGAATAAAATGGATGAACTGTGTCAAAGCGTCTGTGAAGGGCCTCCGGCTGAGCCTGGCCGTGGCCTGCCCTCCTCCAGCCTTGGCCTTGGTCACATCGGCAAGAGGAGCCCGGGGCTGCTCTGGCTGAGCCTGCAGGCCCCCTGAGGGGAGGCCTGGGCTGCAGGAGGGTGATGGGGAGCGGGCTCCTTGGGGGTCTGGGCGGAAGTGCTAGAAGGGCTGGCTTGGGGGTGGGCCTGCCTGCCCTGCCTGTCCTGCTGGTGGCCTGCTACCTTCGAAGCCTCAAAGGTTAAACCTCTGGGAGGACGGAGCCGCACACACTAGGCTTTGGAACTGGGAATCTTCGATCGATGTAAAATACCTTTTTACATCTTGTCTGGAAGGGAGCGGATAAACTGAAAGTGTGTTGCATGCGTGGCTTACAAAAGAATGGCCACCCCGCGGCCCTTCATTCTTGGCCACGGGTGAGACCCGCCCCTGGCCTGGCCGCAGGAAGCGGGCCAGGCCCCTGCACGACAGCCTGGGGAGGTGGCGTGAGCAGGCTGCAGGCCCAGGCTCATCCCTTTGCTTGATGACAGCCTGTGAACGCTGGCAAGTTCCAGGGGAGTGGCGTGTGCCCGTGGTTTCCGTGGATGGCCATCTCAAGTATTGAATTTCCTCGGGTGTGAACTTGTAATTCCACAGAGCAGTCTTCCTGGGAAAAAGGCCTTCTGCAGGAACATTCTGCCACCTAGGTCACCGTTTTTTGCGCCCAGAGATTTCTAGTGACAGCTGTCGCTTCTCGAGATTCTCGGACGGTTTGGGTGCAGCGATGTGGTATTTGCAGAGTGGCCATCCCTGTGGGTCCTCCACAGCTCCTGACGAATGTGCCCTCTGAAAAGTGAGGAAAACCATTATTTTGAGAGCTTCTGAAGTGCCAGGTGCTCAGAGCCTTTGGATCCTTGCATTAACTCCGGGGGAGGTCCCATTAGGAGCCTCCCTTTAAAGAGTTCTAAGTTATTTCAGGTGTGGTATTTCTTCGAGGGTGTTCTAAGCCCCTGGCTCAATAGCCCGCATTTCCTTCTGTCTCAGGAAAGGCCCAGTGCTCGGCAGGTAGCCCCTGTATGCTGAATCCCCGCTGACCACCCCCGTCCGGGGGTGCCTGGGGCCCCGGGACGAATCCCCACCCGCCTCCTTTTGCATAGTAGGTGTGGCCCAGGCCCGAGGGGTGGGCGGGGAAGGAGCAGCCCTACCAGGGGATCCCTCCAAGGAAGGCCTTCTCCAGGCTCCAGACTGTCTGCCCTCTGACCAGCACGCCCCTCCCTAAAATGAAGCTTCTGCTGGGCGGGGACTCCCCGCAGGCAGTCAGGCTCTGGGAACTCGCCACCCCCCCCCATCATGTTTGCCTGTTTTCCACCAAGGGAGGGGCACCTCTTCTCAGGGGGCAGCCACCCACGATCAGCCGCAGCTGAGGCTTTCCGTGGCCAGGAGAAGAAATGAATCACCGCCTTCACCGTGTCTTTCCCTAACCGCTGGAGACTTTGTAGATAAACTCAGAGGGGGTTGGGTGGCCATGCGGTGTAGCGGTGTAAACTGGGGTATCCCAGAGGGGGGCGGGGCCAGCAAGTCAGCTGACCTCTGCCGTCATCTGTAACATGACCGACCAAGGCACTACTGCTCCCCTCGGGGACTCAGCTTGGACCAGCCACCTGGGTTGATCAAGTGAACCATTAGGCAGCATTTCTTAAGCAGAACGCTGATAAGGGCTGGGGTTTAGAGATAAAGTTGGTGGCCCCATGTCAAGATCCCTGATCTTCTGGGGGAGGTGGTTATGTAAATGGCAAGTGTCAGGTCAGAGCAGGGTGATTGACACCCAGAAGGGGTGTGCACAGGTGTGTGTGGCGGGGAGGCCACACACAGACACCGGAGCCCGAGCCCCAGTGATGGGAGGAGTTAGCTGATCCTGCAGCCGCAGCAGGAGGCAGTGGTGAGACTGGGTGGGTGGGGGGTGTGAGTCAGGACTGGGAAGCAGTTTGATGGGTTACAGGGAGGACTCTTGGATGCAGAGGACACACGTTTGCTCTAAGCACCGGGGCCGGTGCTTCACAGACACCATCACGTTTGGTCGTCACATCTGCCCTGTGGTTATCACCTTACTGCATAAGTGGGACTGGGTGCAGAGACTCAGGGTCACTTTGCCAGAGTCACACGGGGTTTGCATCATTCTGGCCTTGGAGTCCGGCACCCCGGTGGCTGTATACTGCAGGGGTGAGTGGGGGCTGTCTGGGGCCTGGGGCACCAGTGCAGGAGGGGGCATTTTCCTCTGCAGGTGACACGAGCCTCTGGGGGTCTGAGCGGAATTGTGCCCTAAAAGTCCGATCACAGCAGAAAGGATGGTTGCCCGAGAGTGGGCTAAGCCGGGGCGTGGGGCGGCCAGGCCCACCTGCTCTGGGAATCCGGTGGAGGATGAAGAGGATGGGGAAATGGAGGGAGGACGGAGAGTTGGGAGGACGTTGGCAGAGGCCAAGGGCATGCAGACGGAGGAGAGGCTCTCGTTTCTGTTTCTTATTAAATGGGAGATAACTGAGCACTTTCACGGGCTGGCCTGGCCGAAGGAGAGGACACGATTGTGATGGATGGTACAGGGTCCGTTTGCCAGCTCTGAGCGGGAGACGTGGGTGTGGTTGTGAGGCTCGAGAGTGAGGCCGCTCTGAACGCTGGCCCGAAGTCCTCCTAAGAGGGCCTGGTGCCCTGGAGTTCTCAGGGAAGGCGGTCAGCCCGGAAAGTTGGAATGGGGAGGGTGGGAGGGAGCCCAGGGCTGCAGGATGCTGGCACCTAGCCCTTCCTGCTGTGCGAGCGTCTGCAGTGGGCCCGCTGCCTCCACGCTTGAGCTTGCGCGAGAGCCTCCTGGAGATGCAGAGGGTCGGGTGGGCGCCACGTGCTGCCGGGCCGTGGACACGTTGTGAAGAGCGTCGGTCCGGTGGGGTGGGGTTTGGACGGACCCAGCTTTGTGGGGAGCGCAGGAGCAGGGGTCTCCGAGGCACCAGGGGCTGGGAGGGTCGTGGCTGGTGTAGACAATGAGATGTCTCTCGGCCTTTGCCGGATACAGAAGGATCTGAAGGATTGCAAGGAGAGGATTCGTTAAAATAAGCGCTTTGGTGCAGTTCTGGAAGGAGGGGCTCGCCGGCATGGAGGGCTGTGGGCAGAGAACGGCTGTTGGAGACGAGGATTGTAGGACAGCGCTAGTTCTGGGCGTGGCTGTGGGAGGGGCCTCTGGAAGCCAGTGAAGGACGAGGCCACTGGGGCTGAGGGGGCAGGTGTGTGTGACCTTGTTCAACCGGCCCCGCCCCCCTTGGGGTGGAGTGGCTGTGACAGAGTGACAGGAGAGGAGGGACCCAGGGATGGCACCTGAACCCCAGCTCTGCACATCACTTGTTGCGCAGCCAACTCAACTAGTCATGTCTTAGGTGGTTATATGACTTTGTAGTTTGGAGGCTTTTCAGGCTGCCCTAGATCCACCCACAGCGATGCCCAGAGCTGGCAGCTCAGGCGTCGTGAACCTCCTTTTCCAAATTTGGCAAGTCTTGTGCCGGTTCACTGCCAGGCAGCTCGCAGAAGTCGTTATAGCAGCACTCCTGTGGGGACAGCGGTGACGCTGGAGGGGAGAGTCGGTAAAGATTTCGAGTCCTGTGGATTGTTCGGCCGTGGCTGATTGATTTATCGTTCCCCCCTCGGTCCATCTTTCTTCATGGAAGGTCCTGGGGTGGGTGGTGATCTTTGAAAGGAGGCGAGCGTAGGACAACATCATAACTAGGTAAAGAAGCTCAGAGCTGCCCTGGTTGTCTGGGCTAGAGACCCAGCCTTGCCTTTCCCCTGCGCCCCCTGCCCTCCCCCCTTCCTGCTCCAGGAGCCCCTCCCCCCCGCCCCTGCTCCTTGTGCACGGGGTGCTGATGCGTGGTGTGTGGCAGGCAGACGAGGAGGAGACATAGATGTTCTCTTCCATCTTATTGTGTCAGAACTCATGCCGGCGACCCACCTGTCTTCTGTCCCCAGAGCTCTAATGCAAACTCTAACCACCAAGGGGCTGGCTGCTGCCATCAGCCGCCGTGGAGCGTTTATCCTCCGAGCCTGGGGACCACGGAGCTGGTGACACATCGGCTAACGAAGGCAGGAGGCTGGTCACATGTCTCCCACTGCGGATTTGGGGCCGAGGGGGGGATTTGGGCGTCCAGCGGGCATCTTCACATGCTGTTTTCAGCACTTAGAGAAAAATATATCAAACCTTCAAGTGCCCTGGGCACAGATGAAAGATTTCCAGATATCTCTGCAGCCAGATCCCACCCAGGATGCAGTAGTGATAACTCTTGTTCAGATAGGCTTTTCTTGATGGTGAGCTTTGTAACAGTGAGGATAATAATTCCCACGGCATTATCTGTGTCCTCGATTTTTAGTTCCGCAGAAGTTCTGGATTTTACGAATCTTTGGGGTCGTGGATCTAAAGACCAGCCTGGTAAACGGCCAGCTGTTATCACACACACTTAGGTGGCTGCGCTTTGACAGCTCCCGGTAGTTTGTTTTTACTCCAGAGGCTGTTAGGAGGGTCCGTATCACAGACTCTTCCCTGTGTTTTGTTTTGTTTTTTTTACAGTCCAGGTCTTTTATTTTCTTTACACCCATCATGCCATGAATTCACAGGGACTGGGCTCCAACAGTTCAGGCTCCTTTCCATTGGTTCTCATGAAGTGTGCTTCTCTGGGCGGAGCAGGCTGGAGCTTCAGTTGAACCCAAGTACCTTTCTCTTTGGCTTCCTTCTTTTTCTGATCATTTTCCTTCACCCGTTTCAGGAAGCTATCTCGGCTCTTACAGTGCTTAATGTGCTCGATATGCACATTAATTCTCTTGGCGAGAATCTTGCCCTTAACTTGTTTGTTTACAGTGATGCCAACAGCATGCTGGGTAACATTGTAGACTCTCCCAGTTTTGCCACGGTAACATTTGTGGAGCATTCCTTTTTGAACGGCGCCCATTCCCTTGATATCTACAATATCACCTTTCTTGTAGCTTCGCGTGTATGTGGCCAAAGGAACAACTCCATGTTTTCTAAAAGGCCTAGAGAACATGTAGCGGGTGCCCCTCCTCTTGCCCTTTGTGTTGGTCATTTTGGCGAATTACTGGAAGACGGCAGTTCCGGCCGAAAGGCTCTTCCCTGGGTTTTGATTGTCGACGATCGGGCAGATGTTATTGTTAGGGGAATCCCTTCTGGTGGATCCTGCAGAGGAAAATGTTACCAGATCAGCCCGGCCCCTCGGCCCCTCATGCACTCAAAAGCTGGGAGGATTAGGTAATCCGTAGGCGTTTCTCGGGTTTTCTCCACACAAATTCCAGAGCTTCTTTGCAGCTGTTCCGGGAACAGGTGCAGAGTTGTGTGTTGCCCTTGATTAAATCCTTCTGACTCATCAGCTGAACTGCCACAGAGAGAGCTGGAGGCGGGAAAAGGGGAGCGTCCTTGCCGGGAGCCCCGGCTGCGGCCCAGCGTCCAGCATCGCAAGGGTGACTGCGGGTTGTCACTCCATGGGGTGCTGGCATCTGTCTCCATAAAGTGACAGGGAGTAGGCTTGGCTTTCCTTCTGTCAGCATCTTAAGTCACTTTTGCCTGGCACTTAGCAAGGAAGACCACGAAGATGTTTCTGACACATTCCTGTATTTGGGAGTGAGAATCTATTCGTAACTGACAGGGGGCATACTTCTGAAATCAAGACTGCTCCTCTCTGGGCTGCTTAAGTGGCTCTGAGGTTTCCTAGGGGCTCCTGTTCAGCTGTGTGCAGGGCTCTCCCCTGTGCTCCTCCCCTTTGGCCTCAGGCAGGTGGCTTCCCGTGGAGTCAGCTGCTGCATCTGTGAAATGGGTCAAATTAAACTCTCTTCCAGCTCTAGCTTGCTGTAATGTAAACAGCGGTTCCCATTTGCAAAGGATGGAGTGATGTCACCCTGAGCTAGTACAGGAGCGGACCGTGTGACAAAGTACCTCCAGCCCTTGGTCTGTGGCCCCCCGTCAGGCCTGTGCACAAGTCCCTGCAGGGGCTCATGGCGGGAGCTGAGAATCCCACGTGCCCTCAGGTGCTCTGTCCACACCTGGGCAGTGCTGGAAGACACTCCTGGGTCCAAGCCTCCAAGCATCTTGCTTAGGACATTTTCTGATTAAAAATAATACAGGGCTTCCCTGGTGGCGCAGTGGTTGAGAATCTGCCTGCCAATGCAGGGGACACGGGTTCGAGCCCTGGTGTGGGAGGATCCCACATGTCGCGGAGCAACTAGGCCCGTGAGCCACAGCTACTGAGCCTGCGCGTCTGGAGCCTCTGCTCCGCAACAGGAGAGGCCGCGACAATGAGAGGCCCGCGCACCGCGATGAGGAGTGGCCCGCGCTTGCCGCAACTAGAGAAAGCCCTCGTGCAGAAACGAAGACCCAACGCAGCCAAAATAAGTAAATAAATTAATAAACTCCTACCCCCAATATCTTCTTTAAAAAATAAAATAAAAATAATACAACATTGCTTTGGATTTTAAATAATTAAGGTAGGCAAAACTTCAGTTTTTTCCTTTCCAGCGTTTTAATCACATCCGTGATACTTACTCATTTGTACTAATTGTAACTGATGATGTGTCGTCACAGAGTGAGGACCAGCCGTGGCCTCCTCTGTAACTCCTGCTAGTCTTCGTATTTGGGGAAGGATTACAGGAAATCATTGCTTCTCTTTTTAGAGAGAGACTTGGCTGGGGCTTTTCATTGCTACAAACAGAGGCAGCCAGGACTGGCTGGATTAATAAAATGGTAAAATGAAAAGCTGAGAAGATGGGAACCCTAGTCCCCTTTTCACGTGGGTGTGTCTAGCCTGTGCCTTTGGACCCACCCGAGGCATTTTGCCTTCAGGAGACATTTGCCAGTATCTGCCGACGGGGGAAGGGGTGCTCCTAGCATCTAGTGGGCAGAGGCCAGCGATGCTGCCAGCTGAACCCCCTACGATGCACGGACGGCGCCCCGCCCAGAAGGCCCAGCGCGCTGCTGTGGCGGGACACGCCCTGCTCTGCATGAAGGCCAGATACCGCTTCCCTTTCGGAAACCTGTTTTTTTGAGTGTTTCAGGTAGAAATAATAATCTTCTGCCTTCCTCTTCTCCGCCTTCTTCTTATCACATGTAACAGTTTCTTCTGGTTGGTGGGTTATTTGTGACACTTGTCAACCCCCGCTGTCAGAGGTCCACCGACCACCGTCGGGGTGTTTGTTCCTGATTCACCTTCGACATGAAATCCTCTGCAAGTCAAGTGTGAGCGCCCACGCTGCTGCCCTGCGTAGGCGGGGCGCTGACCGCCAGCATCTTGTAGCGATCACCTGTCACCTGGAATCCGCGGGAGGGCCCCCCAGAGATACCTTTGCTGGCAGGATACTGAGCTGGACGTGAGCTACCGCTGAGGGTGGGTGCTTGCGTGGGTCTCCGGCCCCTCCTCTGCCCCGGCCCACCCATAGGGGCACCCAGCCGTCTGGCTTCCGTGGGGACAAAACTGCCTGATTCTCAGATCTGAGGATGCCTTCGGACGGGCAATGGATTGAGAAAACCCTTTCTTCTAAGGTCACACCAAGTTCAGTTGTGATCGGTAGTCGCTGACCTGGTTTCCTCGCTCTCAAGCCTGGAGTGTGGCTGCCTTGCCTGTTGAGGCTGCACCTTGGGGCTTCCTGTTAAAATTGAAGCGTGTGGAGCACAGGCGCTGCCTTGTGATGTCTGTGCATCCGTACACGTCACAGGGTCCCCTCGTTAGGCTGGCACTGACTGCCTTGCTGTCGGTCCTTGAGGAAGAATGCCGGTAAGATGTAGGTGCTGAGGCCCCCTGAGGTCTTCCTTCTGCTGAACGCCCTTTTGCCCCAGGGACTGAGCACGCGCCTTGTCCTTCTGTGACTCAAGGGCTTCTCACTTGAGTTCCACTTTGAACCTGCAGTTTATAAAATGAGGGAAAATGGGGCCCCTAATGAGTTCAGCCCAGGCAGGGTGATAGCAGAAGCTGAGCACCACAGTAGATCTTAGATCAGAAACCCTTCCTCCTGCAAGGATCTGACTCGAGTCTTCTGCCCAAAGGTAAAACATGAAATTGTTAGGAAAACATACCTGTCTTTCTTTGCCTCCTGTGTGTATCTGTCAGTCAACCTGCTGCCAGAAAAGAGGCTGTCACGTGTCCTGTGACGGGGAGGAATCCTTTGATGGCTCCTGGGGTGGGCGTGCAGAGGCCAGGGCACGGTCAGCGGGTTGCAGGTTTCTGTTGCCCACAGATGTGGTTCTGCCAGGATACTGTAAATGTGATGACTGGCTGGCAAGTTCTGTTGGTTGGAAAGTCAGCTTGTGGAACAGATGGCTCTGCTGACTACTAGGGGTTTCCTTTAACCAAGGCTGATCAGCTCTAGGAAAGCTTGCAAAGTAGTGTTTTCATGCAGGATGTTTAATTTATGGGCAGCTAGAAATGGCCCGGGACAGGGAAGTCGTGGGAGGGTGGCCAGAGGATCTCATAAACTTGCGACTGGGGGAGGGAAGCCAGCTGCCGAGGTGATGAATGGGGGTGTAGGTAGGGCTGGCCCCCCCATGTGGTCCTTCCCTTTCTGACGTTGGCATCTCTGCAGTGCCAAGGCTTTGCCTGCTTGCCTGCCGGCTGCTCGGTTTTGATGTGGCAGTGAGATCGACTACAGTCTTACGTTCTTTTTTTTTTTTTTTTTTTTTTTTTAAGCCAAAATGATGATGCAGATATACTCCATGGCATGGAAAAATTCAAGAAGTAATGGTCTAGCAGGGCTGCTTTAAAAAGCAACAGGAAGATAAAGCGGTCATACCCACCTGAACACATATAGTATGATTATTTTTATTTTTCAAAGGCAGGTCTGGCTGTGAGAAAGGATTTCGATTTTGGAGGGGCAGGTTCTGTCTGAGCCTCTGTCTTCTTTGCATCGGAAGAGCCCATGTATCCAGGGCAGTAGGGAGAGGCCATTCTCCCAGGTTTTTCAGTGCAGACAATCAGGCCTCACACGGAATCGTTACGATTGGTATGGAAAATGGGTGCTACTTGTGAGGCAGAAGGCACTGAAAGATAGTGAACAACACCGGCTGTAGCAGAAAGGGGTCTCCTCGTTCACTGTCATCTAAGATTCCAAGTTATCTAAGGTGCATAGAATGGAATCTTCTACTCTGCAGCCTGCATCCTCGGGCGGCAAAGTGCAAAACCCGGGCTGGATTCCAGACAGCCGCGGAGTGATTGGAAGGACCCTAACAGTTCAATATTTGAGTTCTAAAGAAATGCTGTTTCCCCGCCTTGGGCTCTGTGAATGCCCACGATAACAAGATATATTTTATATCTTATGGGGCAGCTGACTTCATATTAAAATTCATCTCAATGTTTGGAAGTTGCCATGGCCTCAAATACTAGTGAGAATGGATGCCAGGCTAAGTTAGGGCCTTGGATTCTGGTCCTAACAGAGATCCTGGCCTCTCTGCATTGCTGAATTTCAGTTTCTCTGCTTATAGACCTGGTGGACCTTTAAGTCTCGACAGCTGTAAAATTGGAGGCTTTTGCTGTCTCTTTGGGTGCTCGTCCATCAGACCATGCTGGGCACTGCCCTGTGCCACCCTTTCATCCTCCTGTCTGTCTTTGTATGTTAACGTCACTTGGCCTTGAGAACTGCAGCGTCTTTCACAGGCTTGTGAATTCTCGGAGGACAGAGAGACTCTGCCTTCTCACTGCAGAGTGCCACAGTAGATGCTCAGTATACATATTTGATGAATAAATGAACAGATGGAAAAATGAATAAGTGAAAACTTGCTGAGATGTTGAGGTATCATTTGTGTTCAATTAGTGTCAAATGCAGTAATAGTCACACATTTGTTTCTCTCTCTGATGTCCACAAAGCAGAACGCTGACAAAAGAAATGACGTTGAAGCATGGAAATGGGCACAGGCAGTGTGACCCCAGGTTTAGCTCTCAGCCATGAGCTGTGTAGCCTTGGGGAAAGCACACACCCTCTCTGAGCCTTCACATTCCCCTAACCTATGGGTTCCAGAAACCTCATTCTGATAGATGATTACTGCCTGGCTCTAGCTCTAGAAGTTGGTGATCTGTGTGTCTTATCAAAGGGGGCTTTTTATTGAAACTCAAAAGGTAAGACTGATCTGTCCTGGGGTCCCCATCTTTGCAGTGAGGACATGTGAGAGACACATTCGTGAATCCTTTAGTGCCAAGAGCAGGTGGATGGAGCTTGTGAGCCTGTGACAGTGGCAATTTTGTGTCCAGGTAGAGCCACTGAGGGTGGTCAAATGTGTTTTAAAGTACTTCAGAAAAAATTATCCGTATTTTTTAGAGTAGTTTTTGGTTCATAGCAATATTGAAAAGAAGGTACAGAGAATTCCCACATCCTCCCCCCCCCGCCCCACCCCCCAGTACATGCAGAGCATCCCGGACCATCAACATACCCCGCCAGAGTGGTACATTTGTTACAACTGATGAACCTACACTGACCCGTCATCCTCACCCGAAGTCCATCGTCTGCATTAGGGTTCACTTTTAGTGCTGCACGTTCTATAGGTTTGGACAAATGTGTAATGACACGTATCCATCATTATTATATCATACAGGGTATTTTCACTGCCCTAAAAATCCTCTATGCCACAAAGTATCTTTTTAAAAATAAACTCAACCAGCTTTTGGTTTATTGCATCAAATCCAAATATTTCATTTCACTCTGAGGTAAAATCCAGATTTCCTAGGTTATAACCTCCTTTGTAAGAGACCTCACGATTCATCTTCGTATCCTTTTCAGTGCCATAAACACAATAGTTGCCCCATAATTACTTGTTAGGAGATTAAAGAAGGGAAATCAGCACTTGCGAACAGCTGTCTAATCCCAGAGTCACACCTGGCCTGGCCTCGAGCACTTTTCTTAGAAACAGCCTCTCAGTCTTTGGCATTTCCAGGCCTAGAGAAGGCTGTGTAAAAGCATCCGGTTTGATGAGTGGACGTTGTCTTTACCACATTTTCCTTCTGAAGCTTTTAAACAGAGAGATCTATGTTCAGGACATCATGAAGAACTAATGTGTTGATCAAGTACGTGTGAATATAGTGCCGCATCAGATAATGTGAAGAACCAGTATCTACAGAGCCAAGAGGTAGTAGCTGGTGGGAAAATGATGGGAGAAAAATCAACACTAAATATTAATGGTAAAGGGACTTCCCTGGTGGTCCAGCAGCCAATACTCTGCGCTCCCAATGCAGGGGGCCCGGCTTCGATCCCTGGTAGGGGAACTAGATCCCACATGCCAGCATCTAAAAGATCCTGCGTGCTGCAACTAAGACCCAGTGCAGCCAAAGTAAATAAATAAATATTTAAAAACAAAAACAACCTGTTGATTAAAAAAAATACTAATGGTAAATATTTAGCACTTACACAGAATGCCTGCACATAGTCTCAGCTAATTCAGTCCTCACAAGAATGCTCAGAGTTTAGGTACTGGGTTTTTGTTTTTGTATTTCTTTTCCATCCCCACTTGACAGGTGTAAAAACTGAGCCCTCTCGGAAGGAAATGGACAAGCAGGGCTGGGACAGGCAGCCTTCTTTTTTCTGCTGTTAGCCACTGTATTCTCTGGCCTGTTATCCAAGACAGCAAATGCCTGCCTGTCAGGAGTTTTTCCACCCGTTGGAAAAATAACTCCAAAATATTATTCTAGGAGTGAAACTGCGCGGTCCTTCACTTGGAGGGCACTGGTGTGAACCGCACCCCCATCGCTGGATGCTGCCTTCCTGGGCCCTTCTTTGTTCTCTCCTTCCTGGGGGTGCACTTGCTCCTCTGTAGTTAGGGCAACGAGTACCTAAGATACCTTGCTTTTGAAAACAAGCCTCTTGAGTCGCTCCTTCGAAGTTTCTTGATTAGGAGAGAGGTTCTTCCTATAAACCCTCAGCAGGTGAGAGACGCTCCATATTCCGTTTGCTTTTGGAAGCCAAGCCCCGGAGTGTCGGTTCAGGCGGGCGCAAGACACCCCCCCACCCCAACGCCCCGCCAATCCCCCGGAGGCTCCGGTCCGCGCGGCGGCGGCGATCCATCCCGGCGCTTAGGCCTGGCCGCCGAGCCGCGCGCCCGCCGCCGCCACCGCCGCCGCCGCGCTCCCGGGACTCGGCAGCCGGGCTGGGCGCGCGGCCCGCGGTCCCTGCCCGTCTGCCCCCGCCCGCCCCGCCCCGCTCCGGCGCGCATTTCCATTTTAAACCGCCGCCCGCCAGCCCCCCGCCCGCGGCCGGCGCAGCTGCCCGCGCGTCCCGAACCCACGGAGTGGCGGAGGCTGCGGAGCCGCCGAACTGTGCAGAAAAGGCCCGAGGATGAGAGCGGGCCCCGCGCCGTAGACAATGAAGCCGCGGGCGCCGCCGCCCGCCCCGGGCCTTGCGCGCTGCGACCGCACCTGCCGGCGAGAGAGTCCCCACGCCTGACCACCCGCCCGGCCCCGCCGGCCCATGGCTCGGCGCCCCGGGCCCGGACCCCCGCACTCGGGCCGCGCAGCGCACGGGCCGGCGGGCGCCAGGGGCGCCGTTCCCGCAGCCTGAGCGCGGCCCTCGCGGCGAGCGGGGGGCGTGGACCCTGTCCGGGCGAGCCCGCCCTCCCCGCCGCCGCGCCCGGCGACCGCCCCGACCGTGCGGCCCGGCCCGCGGCGCGCTGGATGCGGCGGAGCCCCGGCGGGCGGCGCGGCGGCCGCGGTCCCGGGAGACATGTACCTGCTGGACGACAGCGGCGAACCCGCGTCTCCGCCCGCGGACGCGATGCCGCGCGGGACGCCCCCCAGGAAGACCGTCTACCGCATCTCCGTGACCATGGTCAGGAAGGAGCTGCTGGGCGCGCCGGGCCCCGGCGGCCCCGACCCGCGCCCGCCTCGGAGACCCCGGCCCGCGCGCTCCCCGGACGCGCCCGGGCGGCTAGTGGAGGAGGCGGAGGAGGTGGCGTGCGCTGAGGACCCCGAGGGCCGCCGGCCTCGCGCCTGGGACTTCCGCACCTTCCGCACCCGCAGCACCGGGCAGCTGGAGCTCGGGCGGCTCCGGCCGTGCGCACGCGGCCCGGAGCCCGCGGGCCTGGCGGGCGGCCCCCCGGCAGCGGAGGAGGGGACCGGCTCGCCCGCCCCCGGCAGTCCCGACGTGGAGGGGGCTCGAGCCGCGCCCTTGCGGCGCAGCCTCAGCTTCAGGCACTGGAGCGGGCCCGAGGCGCCGCGGGGCCGGGCCCTGGGCCGCGGGAGGCGCCACAGCAGCTCCGGGAGCCTGGCCTGGGCTCCGGGCGGCGAGGCCGTGGCCGACCCCGGGGCCGCCCTGGAGCCCGCGGCCTCCGGGCAGCCCGCCTCGGAGAAGCGCAACACCCTGGACGTGGGCGAGGTGCTCAGCAAGAACGACGCGCTCTCGGACCTGGAGCGCTGGGAGCGCAGCAAGAGCAAGAACCGCACGCTGGACAACAGCGACCTGCAGCGGCTGGAGCGCGCGCGGGCGGCGGCCGCGGGCTCCGGCGCGGCGTTGGAGCACCGGCTGCTGCGCTTCTTCAGCGGCATCTTCGCGCGCAGGGACGGCGCGGCCGGCGGCGGTCCCTCCCCGCGGAGCGGCGCCTCGCGGCCGCGCGGCTACTTCAGCAGCCTGCGGCGGGCCCCGGCCGACGCGCACTCGTCCAGCGCCGAGAGCATCGACGGGTCCCCGCGCAGAGGTGGGCAGCGCGGCCGGGCAGGGGAGGGCAGTGGTGGGAACCGGCCGGGGGCCCCGCAGCCGCCTGCCTGGCAGAACACGCCGGGACTTGGGAACGGGTGAGGGCCCTGCCCTCCCAGGTCAGCAGCCGGCGCGCGGCCGTGCTGGAAGTGAACTCCGCTACCGCGGGTTCCCCGGTCATACCGCAGCTCTGGACGTGCTTGACTGCCCCGCTCCCAGCTGCGTGTGCTGGTGCCTTTCAGGGTCTGTCACCTTAGCCCCTGTGAGCCCGTCTAGGGAGACATCACCTTGCCAAGCGGTGCCTTTCTCCCGCAGATGCTGGCGCAGCCAGTTCTCCATAAGCGGGCCCGTGAGCTCGTGCTGCACCGCGCGCTTGCCGGCTGGGATACCTGTGGGCTGCAGCACCTGTGGGCTGCAGCAGGGAGCTGGGGCTTGGTCCCGGAAGCTGCCACGCAGGTGGTGCTGCGTGGCCAGGAGAGGCGGTGTTCATCTTGGTTAACTTCTCCCTCCGCCCCCAAGCCTGGTCTCCCTGTAGGCACTACCATCTGTGAGTGCTGCGATGTGGCCTCGCTGCTTTGGCAGCTCTCACCTTTTGGTAGAGAGGGTTCACTCCAGTGGTCAGAGATGGGTCTCTGCCCCTGTCAGCACAGGGGCAGGGAAAACCACAGCCGCCCCGCAGCTGATCCTGAAATCTCCGTTCTCTACTCTCTGCTCAGTTCTCTGGACCTCCAACAGGGAAGGTTCTGGAGGCAGATGTGGTAGTATTCTCTTGCAAGTATCAGCTGACCTTCTGGTAGTTGTTTGGGGGTCAGAATCCTCCAGAAACAGCAAAACTCTCTACGTGCTGCCTGGGCATCGCCCTAAAGAGGCTGGGGGCAGGGGGTTAGGCTGGATTGTTGCGTCCTTCTCTTGGGGAGGGGTGTGAGGGGGTTGCCTCAGGATATTCTCCCCCGGGCATTTCACCACAGAAAAATCATTAGTAACGTCCCTTCTGCTAATTACCAGAACCCTGCTTCTGATAGAGATGGAGATAGTTGAAGCACTGCGAAGTGGGCTTTCCATCAGAGCTTTTCAACTGCTAACCCACCAGCCCCGGAGAGCGTATTCCTCCTTAGTGGGCTTCACAGGTTAGCTGACTGCCGAGGGCGTATATTAAAACCAGACAACACAAAGAAACCACTGCCCTCACTGAAGTTACTTTTAAGGTAAACTGAGGACAGATGATGTCATGTTCAAATACGCTCCCTTTGAGCCTCAGGATATGATAGAAAATATTTGAAACCAAGCAGTCAGATGTGCAAGTAGTGTTAAAATCTGAATTTTTTGATTAGGGAGGTTGTATAGCATCAAGTTACCTGTTGTCCCGCTTGCATTAGTTTAACTTGCTGCACACGTCTTTTGTTTTAACCTGCCTTGGAATACTGTAGAAAGCACCGTGTTTGGCTCCAACCGTTATCTCAACCCCTTCCCACGTGACCTTAAAATATTGAAAAATGATGTGAGTTATTTTGTTGGGACACTTGCTTTGTATGGAGCTACCACTGCCATCACTTGTGTTGGGTGGAAGTTCAGATACGCAGGCAGCCCGTTCTTCCTCTAACGGCAGGCTTGCGTCTTCGTTCTCAGGGGCTTTGTAGAAAACAGTCATCAGCTGCCTGGGTTCCAGGCAGGTACACCTCAGCGGGAGGGGGAGGGGGACCTCAGCGGGAGGGGGAGGGAGCCGGCCCAGACAGCACTTAGAATGTGTTTCATTGTGGTGGCTATTGATACAAGTTAAAAGCTTTGGGGTTTGGGTGTTTCCTTTCCTGTCAAATGGATTGATAGTAGATTCGGAGTAGTAAAGGTGTGAAGTGTACGGGAATTTTTCCCTTTAGGGCAGTGCAAGATAATAACAAGGGTAATAATTAAAATAATGCTTGGTTGCTTTGTCCCTGTGGCCATTCCTTTTCAGGGTGGAATTACTTTCATCTGAGAATAACAGCATTGTGGGTTGTGTAGAAAAACCAAACGTTAGCGAACTAGGTTACAGCACACACAGGTGGAACTCTAGGGCCTTACTTCAAAGTTCTAGGTACTCACAAAACGACCTCCTTCGCCTGCCTTTGGCTAAAGTACCTGAAATGTCAGCGTTCTCAGGATTTTTGTAAGGCCTGTATCTATTACAAGTAAAAGGTGCACCCCACAGCTTTTGGGTCTTCTCATTTTTATCATACTTTTCTACTTTTTATATATTTGCTTCCTATGACACGGATTATGCAAATTTTAGGTGCTATTTAAATGAAGTTTTGAATTTAGGGTAAAATTCTCTCAGGTGACATTCAGATGCAGTGGAACCCAGGCTCAATCTCCCTGTGAATGTCCATAGAGCGAAGGTCCCCAGAGCCTTAAACCATGGGGCCAAGTGGATTTGCAGGACTTAGAAAATTTGGCTTTTAGGAAGGTAAAGTGGTGTGTGTGACCGAACACTGGCCCTGAGGCCGGGCAACACCCTGTAATCAGACACTAGCAAAATGCAGCAAAGCCGGAGATATTCACACTCGGTATGGTAAATATGCTTTGCCACCAAGAGGTTGCTAAACATTTGTGAACAAAGCTTCCATTTGCAGACCTGTTTGGATTTCAGAGTTACAGGTGAGCCGTTGCAGACCTGTCCTGTGATACGTATATGTTAGGAGCAGTCCCTAGTTTTAAATCTCAGCCACTTTGTATCAAAATTTGACATCCTTTCCAGCATAAAGGACCTTAGAGGAGACTTGTCATCAGGCAGATTTTCCTTTTGTGACACTCTTTTAGCTGTTAAAAGTTTGAACTGACTCTAGGAAAATAACTTTAAAAGAGTACCAAATTAATTATTATTATTTACTTGGCCGCTCAGAGTTAATTTGCTTAGGCAAGGTACCTTTGCAAGATGGTTAGAGTCTCGATTTAAGAACGCACACAGGCTCACACATCACATAGCTATGGTTTTCTTATAATCTTAATTCAAGGCATTAGGATGAAAGAATTAAAAGCTCCTATTGTTGGATGATTCGCTCATACTTTTTAATCCCAGTTGGTCTGTTGAGGCTCTTCCTCTTTCTCCCCCCACCGTGATGTGTAACAGTCGCCTCCCAGGTTCCAGGGTGGCTGCTCTCTGTCAGCTTTGTAACTATCGATATCAGGGAGCCCTAGAACATTTCAGAGAGTCCTTATGTCAGATCAAGGGCAGTTTCCTGTTATCTGATATGCGTGTATTAGGGCAGAGTCTGTTGACACGACTCTCATGTAATACAGCGAAAGACCACATCATAAATGATTTATTACATGTAGGGTGTCACTCTCTGGCGAGGGCCCTCTGCCTCCTGGCCAGCCTGCTGATGGATGGAACCAGCTGCCGGCATCCTTGGAACCAGCTGCAGGCAGTGCCAGTCTAGGGCCGCGCGTGTTTTCAGGGTGTTCTGTTGCTGTCTGGGAGGATTGATTACAGCAATAAATTCATTGATAGCCCGGACTGAGGTTAGCTCTTTGAATTACGAATTTACAGCTGATTTTTGACAACACATTTTGATGAGTGGCTTTGTTCTTCAATTCTTGATTCTGTTGATTTGTATCACTCAATTTGTGTCGGGTGATAGACTGTTTTATAATTAAAAAAAAAAACTTTCAGTAAGAGGGGAAGCAACAGCGAAATGAAATGACTGAAATAACTTGACGCATTTTTATTTTTGAACTTGATTTGTTGCTGAGAAAGACAGGGTTTTAAAGAAAGGATGTAACTGAAAGCTTTTCGTTTGAGACATTTTGAACCAATTACATACTCAGTGTTTTGAGATTCACTTGTGTGTGTTGTTGTTTTGTTTTTGTTTTTTAATAAACGACTGTAGGTAGCAATGTAGGAAAATCCGCATCGTTTTAGTCATAAGGTTGAATTGTTTTCCTGGAGACGGAGCAGCCCACCTGGGGTACAGACAGAGCTGCACTGGTCAGCCAGAGACCCTTGAAGCAGGCACTGGAGGCTTAGGCTGTGTCTTTGCCACATTTATTTTCTTGAGTTGGAGCCCACATTACAGCATAGTCACCTATTAGCGTCTTTTGTGATCTGAGCTTGCCTGGGCTTGGAATATCCTGCCCCCAAAGGGATGTTCCAAAGTACATCTGCTAAAGATATCCTCCAGTTTTAACATAGGTCCACTGCAGCTATCTGGTCGGTTATACGGTCAAGTACTTCTGTTTGGAAGAATAAGACCCAACTGTAAAGCACTGGCACCACTTTTTGTATTTTCAGTCTTTTTGTTGTTCTGTTGCATTAACAAACATTTGAGTGTCTGTGGTGTAATCTGCAGTGGAGCAGAGAGCTAGGGCGCTTACTAGGGCACAGTTCCTGACTTCCAAGGTCAGTAGCCTGTTGGGGGAGATGGAGAGGTTCCCGTGAGTCACAACTTCATGGGATACTTGGGGGAAGGTATGACTGTTTCTCCATCGGCGCACTAATCCTAATGTGTAACAGTAACCTTGTTTGCATGTCTGCCAGTTCTGACAGTCAGTGAGTCCCTCCTGGGCGTCCTATTCCTCTTCCTTTTGTAGAATTAAGAGCACTGTGCTTGGCACGTAGACTTGTAATAGGTGTTTGTGGGAGGAACTGAGATGACATGGGGGGGACGCAAAAAGGGGAGCAAATGTCCTTGAAGAAGGGGAAGGAGTGAATGAAGGCCTCACAGAGAGATAAAATGATTTGGGTCTTGCAGGATCAGTAGGAGTTTACCAGGTAGAAAAGAGGAGATTCTCCACCAGCAAGTTGGTTGGTATTTCTATAGTTAACTCCTAAAAAAAAATTATTCGTGTTCACCAAATCTATATGATTAATGCCACTGTCAGCCATTAAAAAGGATGTTATGGTTTTCAGGAGGTTTTTTTTTTTCTTTTTTTAGCATGAGGTGTTTGTTTATGATGGGAAATTCCCTTTAGGCTAGTGTTATTCTTTTCTGTGATTATTTGAAAAATTACATTTATTTCAAATGCTGACAATGAGTAATGCAAAAGAAAAGGTTTTTATTAGGGCAACGATTGAGATAAAGTATGTACAGCTGCAAGCTGCAGTTATATCCCCAGGTGATGAACAGAATTGGAATTAAGGTCAACAGATTAGCAAAAAGAAGGGCGATTATTGTCTTTGCATCATTTTGAGAGAAAGTACCATCTGCCTACCACCCTTTTGGTCTAGGTTTGTTCAGCTCAGATTAGAGTCCAGTGTGGTGTGGTGATGATATCTAGTTGTTTGTAGGTTACAGCCTCAGGCTGTTTCTCATACATTTCCATTGATGTAGGCATTCACATTTGTTAATTTTCTTTTCTCCTGTTCATTTACTTAAGACAAACCTGTAGGTGCTCCCGTGATTTAACAAATCTTAGCACACATCTGTTCATTTGGCTGGTTTTAATTCAAAGATGCATCTTGACCCTTTGTTTTTTTTTCATAATCTCTTGTTAATTTCATGTTCACGTTGGTTTTCAATTCTAACATCACTCATGGATCTAAAGATTCAGAAAGCTTACAAAGAAATAAGCTTCGTAGGTTGGAGGATGGGAATCTCTGTTCCCTCCTTCAGTACCAGAGAGTACCAGCCAGAGGCTTGGGAAAGGATCATTTGGCTTCTCCTTATCTAACAAGTGAAGATAATTTGAGGAGGCACACTTCACTTGGTGGGAGTGAAAGGGAAAAAGAGGGTTACTTTCTTATATTGTCCTTTGTTGCGAATAGTTAGGAAGCCCTGGGTCTGTTTCAGGTGTGTGATCGTCAGGTGCGAGGTTTTGCCTGACTTAGCGCCCCTTCATCTGGTCGACGCTCAGGACCACTCCCGTTATTTCGAGGGCTGCCTTTGGGTACCAGTGGAATACAGATGCATGTGTGCGTGGATATTCATCTGTTTGAGATGCTTGTCAAAGGGCAGCTGTGTTCCCCCGGCCCCCGTGCCTGTCATTGCACGGACTTCCTTCAGCCGTGCTGCTGACGGTCAGACACTTGAGGATTGACCCGGTAAACAATGTCACCAGGCTCTCTGATGCAGCTCCTGCCCTCCCTCATTCTCACACAGACCAGCATTACTCAGATGTCACTTCTTCAGTTGATGGGGGTGGGGACGGGGCGGCGCGTGTTGATCCATCTTGTACCTTCCTGCTCCAATTAGCAAGGGCTCTAAAACAATGGAAAAACCGGTTGGTCTGTGAACTGTGTGTAACAAGATTTGGGACTTAGGGGTGCACACCCGTAACTTGCTTTCCTGCAGCTTAAGTCCCGCCCCCTTAGACCCTGGCCCGGTCACTGGTGGAGGGGTGGACCCAGCAAGGCAGGCTGTCTCCGTGGTGCCCACCGCTCATCCATAGCTCCCAGATACCTGAATATCTTATTTTTCTGGTTATTTTACTCGCCAGACTAGAATGCCAACCTTCTGAGAATCTGACCTCTCTTGCATTTAGCAGAAGAGCCTAATCTACTTGCCTGATCTGGCTCCTGGAAGACTCTGGAAGCCAAGTTCATTTGAAGACACTTGGGGACTTTTAATTTGCAAGGGAAGCCTGGGAGCGTGGAGGCTTGTCTCCCGGTCTTTGAGAAGCGGCCATAAGAAGGACGCAGTAGTCAGCACTGACGAGGGCAACGCGTTAGGACCAGGTTGACTCAGAACTAGGCAGGCACTTCTCACAAGCCAGCTCTCACCTGAGGGCTGGGCTCCTTCCCTGTGTGAGGTGTTCTCGGTCACAGGAGGCTTCCAAGCACAGTCTAGTCAGGGAGTGTTGGAGGGGGTGCCGTGTTCGCTGTCTGGGGCTTAGAATTGGTGGTCTTCAAGTCCCATATTAGTTTCTAAGGTCAAGAGTCCTTTCAGGATCTAGGCTTTTGATGATTTTTGTACCTGGTCTGTCAGGAAGCAGCTTTCTTCCAGACTTACAGAAAGAGGGGTATATTTGTCTGTAACTTCCTTGTACTGATCTCCTACCTGCTCCCCGGCTCCCCCCGGCACCCCCAAACCTGGCTGTACCTGTGACTGCTGCTTTATTCAGCTGGCTAACCTGAGACTTGGGGGAAATGATCTGTCCCGTCCCCCCTGCCCCCTGGCCACTCCGCAGCTGCCGCCACAGCTTGTGCTTCCTGGGCTCATGTCGGGCCATCGAGCCCCTCATGGTACTGAAGCCGTTTGTCCTTCTGCCTTCAAGGTGGTGGGCGACGTCCCGGCGTGATCTTGATCTGATTCTCTCGCAGCCTGTGCTTCTTTCTTTTTTGCTTTCTCTTAGCGTTCTTGCCTTGAAAGCTGATTTCAGGTATGTGAGTAAGTCGATGATGGCGGCAGGAAGGAATGTTCTGTTTATCGTGGGAGACGTTTTTAAGTTGCCACGTGGAGAGGGCGCGGCGTCCAGAGTCAGCGGATTAGGTTTGGTCTTGGCCGCAAACTCGGGCTCGAGGTGCCCGGAGAAGTCAATTCACTGCCCTGAGCCCCATCTGCCTCGTTATTTAGGTAGGTGTTTAGAGTCCCGGTGGCGGATTCTCAGGAAGGCCACAACGAATAGCTTTGCTTTAGAATGATTGTCTATAGTATGTTTTACAAAAGACCCAAAGATAGAACATTTGAAATACGTGGATATGCTTGGATTTACGGTGGCTGTCACTTGGAAGCTGGCCCAGGTGGGGCAAATGCATTTCCAAAGCCACAAGTGGGAATTAACCTTGTATTCTGTTCTCACTACTTCGCCCTGTATTTTCTAGTGATCTCCCGGTTAACTACTTCTTTTTAAATTGTTGGCCACTGTACCTTCAGTTTATAAGTGGGAGAGCAGAGTGGTCCTTTTTTTTTTTTCCCCTCTGGATTCCTGTAACCAGAAGAGTTAACTCCATTAGTAGCATGTGGATTCATTTCATTCCTGATCCGAGCCAAATATGTGTTTATTTCCGAGAGCTATTCCGAGTGCTGCGTCCTCAACCTGCCTTTCGGGATCCCTGCCTGTGCTTTCCTCCTGGAGAGTGTGTTGCCTGAAAACCAGAGTTGTCTGCATCCCTGGAAGAAGCCGTCTTCCTATTTTATTGAACAGTGATGGATCCTCCTCTTGGCGGTGACTTACAGCCTCAGAGTAATAAGCACTGATACGACGTATTGTTTGTTCAGCCGGGTGGAGTGTAATCAGGATCATTTGTAGCATTCCATCTTATCTTCAAAGACTCGGGTTTTCTAACACCGTGATACAGATGGCGTCCGTGGACCTGTGTTGCTGTCAAGCTGACATTTCCACTCTTTTGTACATCAAGTACTACTGCTTTGGATGAAAGCACTGTGGCTCGACAGTGTAAGATCATGTCATAAAACCTGTTCCTCATTCGTGCCAGCAGGGAACCCTGGTGAGAGGCACTTGGGGTTCACATGGGAGAGGTCAGAGTGCGGGGAGCTGGGCCCATGACGGGGCTTCCTCTTGGGACCCTACCCCCACCCCCCGCCCCAAGACTGAAGACTGCTAATTCAGTGTATGCTCATGGAAGATTGAGAAAATCTGCTTTGTTGATGGAAAGAGGCTCGGATGTGAAGAAACTGGGCAGCTTTGGGCAGGCTGTGAGGCTCTGATCTAGCAGTGGGGAGGCGTGTTGGGCCTGAACCCAGTGAAGGTGGGATGGAGTGAGGGGGTCTGCATGTGTACGGGTGTCTCGAGGGTCAAGGGCATGGTAGACCTTTCTGGAAGCTGCGACCTGGGATGCACCCTCCGGGATGTCCATGTGGCCCTTGATGTGTGACGCCCCCAGGCCTGTCCTCTGGCTCTCTGCGTGCCTGTGAAAGGGGAGCCAGGTGGCCTCCTGAGGTGGGAAGCCTGGCCTTTCCCGGGGCCTTGTCTCTGCCTCGGAGCAGGTGACATCCGCTTGGCCCGGTTCCGACGCGTGCAGCGCATCTTCAAGTAGCAGCATCCCAGTCCGGGTCCCCGTGGCCGGAGCTTCTCCCTGTCTGGAATGTTTGCTCTGACAGTTCTTCTGCAGACTGTCCTGTTCAGGCCGCATCAGGAAAAGCTCGTGGCCTGGTGGGAAGGGCGACTGGGCCCCCGGAGGCTCTGCTCGGACTTACCCCCCAGCACCTGCTGGACCACCCCGGGCGGGCTTTCCCACCTGTGCGCCTGGGCTGACGCCGGGCCGCGGGCACCAGATGAGATGACCCGTGCCCGGGGGCTGCTGTCCCGTCCCGTTTTACCTGGTCAAGGCGCTCACCGCTTTGAGAATTTTCGCCCTTTTTCACCCACCACGACTCTCCTGTGTTCCTCCCCGGGAGTAGAATGCATGCACGGCAGCGGAAGGGAGTTATTTCAAGCCTGGTGCTTTCGTCCTCGGCTCAGTTCCGCCCCACTTGAGTTAACTGCCTTGTGCCTCCACTTTTCCCAAGACAGCCAGACACACGCAGAGCCACTTGGGAGGGAGCTTGTCTTTGTACAGAGCTTTTAGCTTTGCCCCCGCCCATCCTTACACTGAGATCTCAGGTTTATGAGACAGGAGTAAACGTTGAATTCTCTATAGCACCTAGAAATGTAATACAGTTATCGTAATTTTTACATCTGCCGTTAACATCGACCAGCGCCTAAAGAATACCACGCCCTACAGCTCTGGTGGGTTATTGACTTTAAGGAGTAGACCGTTAACAGAGGAATCGGTTCAGAATTAGAGGATTGGGGAAATGTATTGTTTTCCACCGACGTATACATCACGTCGCGTCTGGCAGAGGGTCTGAGAGTGTGCATGTTTTATACCGTGATGCTACTCGGCTATTTGCTTGTGTTTTCTTACCGGGATAGTAATAGGTGTGTTGTGAAGCCCTTTCAAGCTGGTCACGGGGCACGTGCGGCTTGTTGGCTGAGAACGAGGCCTCTGGAGCCAGACGCCTGGTTTTGCCCTTTTCTGGCTGTGTGTCCTTGAGCGTGTTCTCTAAGCGCTCTGTACCTCAGTTTCCTCGTCTGGAAAATAGGGATTGATAACAGCACTGGACCTGGGCTGGTGGCGAGGGGCGAGGGTGAGTGTGTGCCTCCGTGTGGGCTCAGAGCAGCAGGGGCACCGCGTGTGTCCCCCACCCCTTGGCAGCTGCTGCCTGCTTGGTGGTGCCCCGCCCCGCCAATGACAGGAACTGTTCCGGAAGGAGGCGCGGCCACCCTGGCCGGCGGGGAGAGCTGGGTGCTGTGTATGCGAGAAATCTTACTCTCCTTTAAAATGAAAAATAAGTTCTTCTGTTTAAGGTGGCATGGGTAAAAAATAATGACCCCTTGGAAAGAGGATACGATTTGGGGTTCCGTTGATTTTTTTGTTTGTTTGTTTCGTTTTGTTTTGTTTGAAACGTACTTGCCTCTTTCATCTCTCCGACATACATATTTTTAAAATGTTGGTTAAAATTTCATATTTACTTTTTTTAGTGTTCATACATTATACAAATATACAACGTTTTATAAATTACAAAATAATAAATTTAGTATTTAGTATTTAAATTAAAAATTTTGAAATTAACAAGTAACTTATTAGGTAGGCCAAGAAGCTGGGATTCAGAGATGCCCATGCTGAGGCCTGCACTCCACTTATACCCCTTTGCGGAGGATGCGGGCATACGTACAACACCTACAGGAGGTTTAGACACAGCCCCTGACCGACAGATTCAAATGCCACTTCCAAATTCCGGCTCAGAGGAAAGCTTTCCAAATAACCTCCTCCCCCAGTTCCCCGTCCAGTCCATCCTGATGAATCCCACGACATTATTATTTATGGGGTCGTCCCGAAGACCTGCAGGTTAAAGGTCAGGTAGATGGGGGCTGTAACAGCCTCTGTCCAGGGAAGCAGGGAAGGGATGAACCCCAGCTCTGAAAGGGCACACTGTTCTCCGCAGAAGAATCCAGGTATTTGCTAGCAAACAAGCGTGCATTTCTAAGGCAGTTAGTTTTCCACGCGGCAGGAGATTTTTGTGGCATTTTTCCTTTTCTTTAAAGTCTTTAGAGAGATATCCATCCCTGGGAAGGAGATTAAGGCCTCAGGCTCCATCGGGCCAGGTCGCCCTTTTAGTCTGGGCTTCCTGGGTGGCAGGTGTTAACCAGCACCTTTTACGCCCAGGAATTTCCTCCCCGGTGGCCTCTGAAGCCTGACTTTTATTTGTAGCAGGCGTGCCTTTGGGGTGATGATATGATTTGTGCGTCTAATGTCAAGCACATCCTAGAAAGGTCCTTCACCTTTTCAGCTGACACTCCATTTCAGGCGAGTTTCCAAAGTTAGATGTACTTGGTCCACGTCCGTTACAGTTTGATAAAACTTGCAGATAAAATCCCTTTATACGTGGCAACCAGCCTTTGAAACTCAAATTGTTTGTTTAGATGACCTGTCAGCTCTTCAGTTCTTCTGTTTCCAAAATAAACAGGAATGCTCCCTTCCTTCACAGGGCATGGCCAGAGATTCATCCGGGATATTAACAGGTTTGAGGGAGGGCAGGAGGGTTTCAGCATTCAGCATTTCTTGAGGGGAAGCTCACATGCCCAGGAGTTTAGGCTCTCTGTGGTAGAAGGATGTCCCCTGGATTTCTCCTCTGACCTCTGACCTGGGACAGTCAGGTGTGGGCTGTGTCCCGTCCTCCGGGTCTGTGGCCGGTCGCGGTGTCTGTAGGAGGTTTCAGGTGTCGGGTCGCAGAGTGCCTGTTGCTGTGTGAGGTCCTGGGTGTGGGGGGGGGGGGGGGAACGCTTTGCCTGTCCCAGAGGCGTCCCTTCATTCTCCAGCTCTAGGGGTCGGCGAGGGCCCAACAGCTCAGTTGCCTTTCACATCGCCGGCCCCTCTGCTTCAAACACACGTCTGGACTTTTCTTCCGCTCCCTGGGCCCTCGCCGTGCCCTGCAGGGGCAGGCTGCTCTCAGAAGGATCAGCCCGCACCACCTCACTCCCCGGGCCCTGCGAGGGTCTGTTGTGTCGTTTCTGGTTTCGGGTGAATTGGAATTTCTCCTTACGTTGAGGTTTCTGTCCTGCCTGTGTGTGACGGCCCGTGCCCGTTTTATGGCCAGGACAGGGGTCGCTGCGGCTGAAATAGAAACCGTGATTTATTTCAAGGGGCGGGGCCGTCCAGTGGTGCCTGGCATCTGGCAGTGGAGGGGCCGAGCTTTGGGGTCCCGGGAGCAGCGAGGGGGACAGCGGGTCCATCCTGGATCCCCTCCCTGCCCCGCAGTCTGGAGCTCCTGCCACCAGACTGTGCTCTTTGAGGAACAGACCGATTATGCTTATTTTTAGACTGTTTTGTTGTCGTGTCACAATAAGGCAATTAAGAGTGACAGCCACACCTACGTAATGTTTTCCAGGCTGGGCCCCGTTGGGAGCGCTCGGCTCGTGTCCATTCATGATTCCAGAGACCGCACATCAGCAGGGCCGATGTACTATCTGTGGAGAGAGCTCTGCGGAGCCGCCCACAGAGACGGATGGGGAGGTTGAGGAGGGGCCCGAGACCCCCCCGCCAGTCGGGGGCTCCCGGGCTCCAGCTGCTAGTTGGTCCACTTACGACCTGCTCTCACCGCTAACGTCCCTGCCGCCCGGAGATGGCCTGGGGGCTGTGGGAGCTGGAGCGGGAGTGGAGGGAAAAGCGAGGCTGCCCTGTCCTCGCTGTCACCGCGCGCCCCGTGGGTGGTAGGGCCGGAGCTGGTCGCGTTCTTAGGCTCTTAGAGACGCTGACACGGTACCAGGCGACTTCGTTAACGGGCGGGGTTTAGTGACTCCAGTGGGTCTCCGTGCAGCCCCGGAGCTTACATTTGGGGACCACGCAGAGCATGTGTGCAGGTCTGTCAGCCATGGGGCAGGGATGGCGTGGGGCTGCGGTCTTGGCCTCTGCAGGTTCCCGTGGTCTCAGGGCTGTCGTTCTCCTGGCCTCCCCGCTTTCATTGTCATTTATTTCCAAGATGTGATTCCTGATGGGCCTCCATCTGGCAGGCCTGGAACGGGGATCTTCCCTTCCTTGCCTCCTGCATCTCAACCCAAGTCATGAAAGATCAGGAACGTTTGCCTGGATTCCCCTGCGGTTTCTGCCTTTCAGAGCCGGGATGGTGGTAGATTCGCGTGCAAGCGTGTGTGTGTGTGTGTGTGTGTGTACACGTACGTGTGTGTTCACACCTGTGAAGTCTTGGCTGGCTGGGCTGAGGCTGATTGTGTCCAAGCAGGTGGGCAGTGAGCTCGTGGCTTGCACCCCAGGCTGGGAGTGCGCTCAGGCTGGAGAGTTTGCTTTCCAGGCTGTGTTAAGCCCTTGGGGATGTTTAGTGGTGCTGACAATGTTTTAAACAGTATTTCCTCTATTTGCTGTTTTCCCTGGACCGATTTTATCTGATGGTAGAGGTATCTAACGGCTGCACACATATGTCTGATGAAGTGAGACAGCAGTTAACGCACAGGTGACCGTGAGCCGCCGGTTTTCACGCAGTAGTGTCCCTTTTTTCCAGCCACCGATGGGTCCAAAGGTGCGCCTCTTATCTCTTCCTTGGACGAGGAGGGGGACTTACTTCCTGCCCCTTGCTTGGGGCCAGTGCAGTGGCTTCCCGTTTACTGCTCAGAGGACTTCAGTACACATTCCTGAAACAAAGGACCCTGGAAAGTTAGAGCTGCAGGGACTCTGGCCCGGGCCCCACCCCCCACCCCCCCTAAAGGTGAAAGCCCCGGCTGTTGAAAGGACAGGCCCAGGTGGGCTCCTGAGGCTTCAGGCACCCCAGCCTCCCTCCCCCTCTGCCTGGAGGCCTGGCGCTAGAGGTCACATCTAGCTGCAGAGAGGCAGAGCTCCAACTGGAGCATTTGATGTTTGGCATTTGAAACTTCTCGGCACAGGTTTTAGTTTAGAAGAAAAGTGATAACCAGGAAGGGACGCGGCTTGTTCTTACTTTCTTGTTTTTTATTTTTTTGGCCGTGCCACGCAGCTGTGGGATCTCAGTTCCCTGACCAGGGATTGAACCCACGGCCCCTGCGGTGGCAGCGCGGAGTCCTAACCACTGGGCCGCCGGGGAAGTCCGTCCTCAGGCGCAGTTTATTCTTAGTCCCTTGACTAGGAGGACGGGCAGGGTGACCACCTCGGCCTTTGCAGGCAGATTCTGAGACTGACACGGCCCTGCCGCCCCCGGGGCCATGCTTGGTGGCAGCCAGACGCTGGGGCTCCTCTGGCAGAGACACGGCCTCCCTATGAGGTGGACCCAAGTCAGCTTGGGTGGGTGCGTTGGTCTTGGATTTTGCTTGTTCTTGCTGTATCTCTGGATGAAGTCATTGTGTTTTTCTCTCGGCTCATGATTTTTTTCCCCCTCCAGTCCAGTTTGAGGATTGGTTTTGAGAAGTCCAAATCAATGGTTTTATTTTCAGAGCTCTAAATCCAGCCGTGTAAACACTTGGAGTCTGGGCCTCGGGTTTAGCATGGATTTGTGGCTATTTAAACTATGCCAGGAGCCTTCCTGGCAGCTGCCCACTGCCGGGTTTTCTCTGATTAAGCGGTGAGCTGGGGATCTCAGAGCTCTCCGGTGAGAGTGCCAGAGCACTGGGGTGGGAGCGGTTTACTGGAAGCTTCTACCCCTCCCTCCAGATTCTGTTCCCGAGGTCAGGCAGGGCCCAGGAAGTCTGCCCCCTTCTGAGGGGCCTGGGCTCTGGGTGCTAGGTGCTGGGTGTCTTCTCTTCTGTGGGCAAGGCCAGTGTCTCTGCGGGCGGCCACTGCTCATCAAGGGAGGGGAGAGGCTGGGCCTTTTGAAAGCCTGTGCTTTGCCAGTGACGCACTCTCAGAGGTGGGAGGCTGTACACGTTTCCACTGCAATAAGCAAAAGTAAATTTGACACGTCTTCAGAGTCTGCTCATGGCCTCAAGGTAATGATTTGAGATGTGCCAGCATCCAGGTGGGGCTCTAGCGAGTCTGCGACTGGCTCTGATTCACCTCCTTCTGTGCCTTCCCTCACCACAGAGCAGCGCTGGGTCGAAAGTGATCAGATAACCGCCGTTACTTGTGGATGTGACCACAGTAAGGTCACGTGTTGGCAAGTACTGCACAGCGGATGCCAGGAGAACCCTCAGTGAAATTTACCTCTTGCTGTGGGTTCACATCTGCAGGGGCCCCGGGGGCAGAAGGCCTGAGGCGGGGGGCTTCATGCTCTGGGGACCTGCCTCTGCCTTCCTCCTCATCTGGCCTCAGCGTGGCCTCCATCACGCGGGCCCCTCCACCACTGGGATGCAACACTGGCCAAGCTTGGGGAGAGTGGCTGATGACGTCCAGGGCGCCGGAAGGCAAAGGCAAGGATGCAAAAGTAAATTTCCCAGGAGCACACTGCGCGGCTCATCGTGAAACCTTTCAAGGAAACAAGCACCATCACGATAGCTAGTTGGTTAGCTAGTTGCAAGACAGATCACTCTGCAAAAATTGTACAGCTGTCTTGAGGGGATGTAACTCAGACGGAATAAGTTCAGACCCCAGACATGCACAGTGAGTTGGATCTTGAATACCTGTAGAAGATGTTTTATGTACCCAGAGCCAAACACAGCGGGGGCTTCCTGGCAGGCACCCACCTGGGATGGGCCCCTCGTGCGCAGTAGGTGTGGACGTCTCCGCGGAGGTGCCCCCTGCCCCAGCCCCGCCTGGGCCTCTGGCCCTTCTCCCACATCAGCACGTGGCCCCCACCTTCCCTCTGTCTCTCCAGCCGGGCACCTGGCCTCCCCCTCCCGCATCTGGTCCCTCAGCGGTCCTGGGAGTGCTACCTCTTCCTTCCCTTCCCCCTCCTCTCCCCGCTCCTCCTGCTTTCCTCCTCCCATGCCTCCACCACCTGGGCCCACAGAGAGCAGGAGGGGCCTCGCCGCCAGCCCCTTCCCGCGGGTCTCTCACACCAGCCGGAAAGTGTGACTCCTGTATCATCTTCTCGCCCTTAAGAGGCCAGGCACCTTCACTCCCGTGAGGAGAAGTCCCGCACTCCGCCCTCCACCCCAGGATCGAGCCTCACTCCACCCTGCTTCCGCCCCCCCGCCCCCCTTCCCCAGTTGCCGCCCTGCCCGCCTGCTCTTCCCCCTGGCTTCCCCCCATCCTCCAGGCCCCAGGCTTAAAGGCCAGCACACGCGAGCCCCCTTCCTGCCTGCCTGCCCCGGACCTCCTCCCCCCGTCCCTTTCCCGGGTCCCTGTACCTCCTGCTGGCATCGCGGGCTGCCCTTCCAGACCTGCCTGGGGGCTCATTGGTCTTCTGCCCTAGACAGGGGCTTCCTGAGGGCGGGGTCAGGGTGGAGTTGGTCGTGGGCGCTGCCCGGCTCCCGAGATGAGTGCGCGGTATGCCCCGGAGTGGGCGGCCGGGTCGGGACCGGTGGGGCGCCACGAGCAGAGCAGAGAGGCACCTGTGACCCAGCACGGTCGGCGGAGCGTCGGAAAATGCTCCCCGGGTCTGGCTCCGTGATCTGGGGGCCTCGCTGGTGGGCACTGCGTCACGCTCTGCAGCCGTTGCTCTTGCGTAAGGCCCTTGCTGGAGGCCAGCTCCTCAGGGAAGCAGCCTCTAGAAGGGGGGCAGCGTCAGCATCCCCTGAGGCCTGCGTGCTCTTGGCGCCCACCGTGGGGGAGGTCAGGCTGCCCGGATGCAGAGCAGTCCCCCCGCGGGGTTCGGGCCCCCTGAGGAGGTGGGCAGGGCGGGAACTTTGGAGCTGGGACAGTTCCCAGAGGTGTCCAAGTCCGGTGAGCGGGGCAGGCCTTTGTGCCTGGTACCCGTCCGTGGTCAGCCGTCCAGGGGCTGGACGCTGCTCTCTTCGGCCACTCTATCAGCATCAGGAGGCAGTCAGACACCAGCACTCCCCACGGCCAGACCCCGGGGCTGGAGGGAGGGCCGGGCCCGCCCTCCACGGTCACGTGAAGGTTTTGTCAGAAACGCTTGTTAAAAGGGCATCAGAGGGCTTCCCTGGTGGCGCAGTGGTTAAGAATCCGCCTGCCAATGCAGGGGACACGGGTTCGAGCCCTGGTCCCGGGAAGATCCACGTGCCGCGGAGCAACTAAGCCCGTGCGCCACAACTAGTGAGTCTGCGCTCTAGAGCCCTCGAGCCACAACTACTGAGCCCGTGCGCCACAACTGCTGAGCCTGCACCCTAGAGCCCGCGAGCCACAACCACTGAGCCCGCGAGCCACAACTACTGAAGCCCGCGCACCTAGAGCCCGTGCTCCGCGAGAGAAGCCACCGCAATGAGAAGCCCGCGCACCGCAACGAAGAGTAGCCCCCACTCGCTGCAACTAGAGAAAGCCCGCACACAGCAACAAAGACCCAATGCAGCCAAAAATTTTAAAAAAATAGACATCAGAAGCAGTTGTACTTGCTGTCTCATGGGAGGATGTAGAAATTAAATAGAAGAGTTAACTGAGAACTGATCTTACTTAGCTTTTCTTCACACGCAGAAAATTCTGTCTCTGCCAGAACTAATCTAGATTCCTATGAAGTAGTAGTAGATCCTGTGCTGGGGAAGTAATGGCTTTTCTATTTGGAAAACAAGACAGTTTGGATGCCTACTCATTTTGCAGAGCGTATCGTGAATGTTTCATAGAAAGAAACAGAAATCATGTCTGATTCTAGAAGGCGACCATCTGCTTAGCTTTAAGTTTAGTGACGTAAAGAATAAGGAATAGAAGTATCCGGAAGCTCCTTCCTGGGCATCTTCTGGCTTCACAGGGGCGCTGGTTCCTCTTCGCCTTGCTCAGCATCTTCTCCGGCCCTCTGGCGAGGTGTCCTGCTGTCACTGCACACCTGCCTTGTTTGTGTCCGCACGGGACTCCTTCCCTCCCGAGAGGCCGTGTGTAACTAGGAAGCAAACACAGCTCAGATGTAGAGGATGAACGGCCAGGATGCGTGGGGACTGAGATTCCTTCCTCCCCGTTTAACCTGCGTGGCGTTGACACAGGCCTCCCCGTGCAGGCTGAGTTTCCACCGTGGCTTTGCACGGTGTGATGGGCGGGGATGACGGGCGGCCCCCCAGCGTTGGGGAATGAATAGACATACATACACATAAAATTTCATGTCCATTCTTTGACTACTGAACGGACCTCGTAACGTCAGAATCACCTAAGGATCTCTGACAGTCACGGTCTGAGGACTGAGAAGTCTGGAAATAACGGGGACCATCTCCTTGTGTTTCCTCCTTAATTCGATGCTTAGCTAGTGAGGCTGACCTTTAAAGGCTTCCTCCTGTGCTATCTTGATGACCACGTGGGTGACTCACCTTTGCTCCTCTGGTTGTTAGAAGCTTACGAGGAAAGTATCTCTGTTACCTTTTCTCATTACAAAGATAATACCTGCCCATAGTAAAGAATTAAAACAGGACCGAAATCAGTAAAAGAGAAAAGAGCCCCCTGCCTCTTCCTCCTAGAGATAAGCGGACTAAGCTCACAGCAGCGGCTGTCCTTCCAGACAACCTTCCTGGCGGTTGTTTACGTGCCGTCGAGCTCACTCAAGCTCACTCATTAATTACCTGGTGCCCAGCTGCGGGCTGAGGGGACACGTCCTGTGACCCCGTCTCTGTGCTCAGCGTGTCGCACGTCATCTGCCCTGGGGCTTCTCCACGCAAAGGCAGATTTTGTATTTTGTGCGGTCTGCGCCCGAGCCTACGTACCGTTGCAGCCGTGCCTGCTCCGTGTGAATTGGAGCTGATCAGGGCACAGGGTGAGGTGCAGTGGGGCGCCTCGCTGGGCGAAGAGATGAGAGTGGGTGGCGAGGCCCGCAGGCGCGCGTGTGTGACAGGACCGCTGGGCACCCAGCCCGGGGAGCAGAGGAGAGGAGCAGGGTGGTGGCTGTCTTCCCAGGGAGCTTCTCAAGCAGGGGACCGAGGTGGGTCTTGCACAGACGCTGGGCAGCATTGTCAGGCCGGGTGCAGATGACAGGTGTGACCCTCACCAGCCCCTCTGTTGTGGACTTCAGGTTTTGATCCCTTTCTGTGTAACCGCTGGAAATTCTTCCGTGCTGAGAACAGGGGCGGGCCGGGATGGTGCATGCGCGTGGGGCGGGGTTGCCGGGATCAGCCTTACAGCGACGGGCGCTGCCCTGACCAGTGCAGAGAGAGTTGGCACACCTGCTCTGTTTTCCAGTTTTTCATCCACTGCTCCTGACCGGCACTGACCCCGAATGTCGGTGACGGGGGGGCGCGCAGAAGCCGTGCGGGTCCTGAAGTGCACGGTGGACCCACAGGTGTGGCGATGGAGGTGGGCCTCCATCGCTGCCCTCGGCAGTCTGCCTCCTCGTCTCTCAGACAGGAGGCCCCGGACCGGGCCCACAGGGAGGAGGCATCCATCCGTGTTTGTCAGCTGACTCAACGGACCTTCTGCCAAGACCGTGATTAGATTTGCTGGACGTTACAAGCTAATGGGCAGTATTTATTTTAATCTTGTAATGCAGCCACGGAATTGGTAGTGGCACCATGAAATCACCACCCATTTCCTGTGCGAGGGCTGCAGACCCATTTGCGGGAAAAATCATTCATGCTAACTCAAGATGAGCCCTGTTTCCAGCTTATAAAGAGAAATATTCCAGCTCTTTTTGTTTTGATTTGCTTTTATCGACATCAAGTCAAGGGTTGTATTAGCCGAAGGCCGTTATGAGGCCGTGTCGAGAGACCGTGTCGAGAAAGGCCATTACGAGACCGTGTCGAGAAACCAATTTTATTGCTCTGAAACCTCCCTTTTGGTCGGCGCAGGCCCATCAGATTGAGAGAGGCTGGGCCTGCCCTAAGCACCAGCCCGCTGTGGGTCTGCGTGGAAGAAGTTCCTGGAAGAGAAGATTCTAGGACGTGAGGGCCAAAGGGACCAGATGCAGCCCTCATGTCTTACAGGGGAAGGGATGGGGGCCCGAAGAGGCTGACTGACTTGCTTCCTGGAAGCAGGAGTTCCCACCTCCAGCTGGAGGAGTGCTGGTTACTGTCTCCCGTCTCACGTGGTTAGTCCTTGTGAAGCAGCTCGGAAGTGGCTGAGCGCATCCATGCCACACACGCCTGTGACGCCTGCAGTCCCACGTGGAATGCTGATTCTGTGCCGGCGACGGGCAGGCCGTGGTAACCGACGCAGAGCGGGCTCTGTGCCTTTTGCCCCTGCTGCTGGGCTTGTGTGGTCCTGGGCCCCGCTGGCCACGCGGCCTCCCCTCCTCCACCAGTGTTACAGTTTTTTTAGACAAGATTCAGGGGCAGTAGGGAAAGAGTTAATTCTGCCTGCTCGTCCTGTCGTCCTCTTCCGATTCACTGTCATCTGTTACCAAGCCGTCCCTTATTATAAACATTGATTGCACCAAGAAGTAGAAAATATTACTGACTGTTTGCAATTCTTTATGAAATTAAAATTGTCGGGCTCAATTATATCCAGCACAGGACTGACGGAAGTGCAGCTTACGAATTGTAAATATCTAAGCCATCTCTGGTGATTCCAGGATTGATTTTAACCAGGAAAGTTTTCTTGCTTCGGCTTTGTCTTAACTTTCACAAATACAGTGGTTGTTGCCCACCAGCAGCATCTAAGCTGCATAGCAGTGATTACCTTTTGGGGCATCCCCGGCGGCCCAGTGGGTAAGGCTGCGCGCTGCCAATGCAGGGGCCCCGGGTTCGATCCCTGGTCAGGGAGCTGGGTGCCGCATGCGGCAACTAAGACGCAGTGTGGCCAAAATAAATATTTTTGTAAAAATTACCTTTTAATTCATGTGTTGACTCAAACTGCAATAAGAAAAACATCTGTAAAAACCTATCTCAGAAAAATGGCTGTGAATTTAACCTGCTGATTTTATCTTTTCTGGCAACTTCTGACCCATACCTTTTCATAAAACGTCCTTATTTAAACATTTTTCATTTTCGAAGACTCGGCAGTTTCATTGTAGGTGTTTAAATGTTTTAAAGACCCCTTGAAGTCTGTTTACAATTTAAAATCTTTTGGAAATGTGGGATTCTGACTTTGGTCTGAGATGACAACATTTTGCCGCTGCTTAGATGTGCCAGGAGGCTGTGTGTCCTTGGCCACGAGGTGGCATTTTAGTGGTGGGGCTCCTTATGTTCTGAGGGTCCTTGTCTCAGGACCCTAGTGTCGCAGCCGGTGTTACTGCTTCACAATTATTAATCACACCAGCCATCACTTAAAACTTCTTGTTAATCTTCCCACTTACAGAAGCTCTTACCCAGGGCTCAGCTGTAAGTCCTCATAAAGTCCAGGCTGAACATCTCCTATGTGATATATATATTCTTTTTCATATTCTTTTCCATTATGGTTTGTCACAGCATATTGAGTAGAGTTCCCTGTGTTGTTTATCCATCCCACATATATGTATAGTAGTTTGCATCTGCTAATCCCAAACTCCCATTCCTTCCGCCTGCAACCATCCCCCCGCCCAGCAACCACAAGTCTGTTCTCTATGGCTGTGAGTCTGTTTCTGTTTCATAGATTTGTTCATTTGTGTCATATTTTAGATTCCACTTATAAATGATGTCATATGGTATTTGTCTTTCTCTTTCTGACTTATTGGTACTTCGCTTAGTATGATAATCTCTAGGCCCATCCACGTTGCTGCAAATGACATTATTTCATTCTTTTTGATGGCCGAGTAATATTCTGTGTGTGTGTGTGTGTGTGTGTGTGTGTGTGTGTGTGTGTACACATACATACACACCACATCTTCTTTATCCACTCATCTGTTGATGGACATTTAGATTGTTTTCTTGTCTTGGCTATTGTAACTATTAGTGCTGCTATGATCATGGGGTGCACGTATCTTTTCGAATCGTAGTTTTGTCTGGGTATATGCCCAGGAATGGGACTGCTGGATCATAACGGTAATGCTATTTTTAGTTTTTTTGAGGCACCTCCGTACTGTTCTCCATAGTGGCTGCACCAATTTACATTCCCCCAATAGTGGTTCTTTTAGGGACTTTGGTGTGGATAGAAGGCCCCTAACTTGAGCTTGGAGACCGGCCTGTTGTCTGTTTGCGTGGAGATGCTTACCTGATGTCTCTTGGGTTAACCAGAGCGAGGTCCCTAGGGTTCTCCTGCTTGGGGATCCAAAGCCTGCTCGAGAAAGACATCTGCAGCACAACCCGCTCTGGCCTTGGATTTCTGACAGTGGAACAGAAATCAGATGGAATCGGGTTGCACAGCTTTTTGGATTGTTGTGTTGCTTGTGAATAAAATACTCCGGAGCGGCATCAGCTAATGAAGTGCACGTCCTTCAGAAGGAAATACAAAACCCAGCTGTCGGGGCTGCACGGAAGGGTCCTTTATAGGGGGTTTTCCTGCTCCCCCCCTGGGCTGTACAGAGGCATCAGTTTTCATATTTGAAGGAGGAAAGGAACGTTGTCTTCCTCTCCATTCTCAAGTCCTCACACCCTCTACTCTCCTTATCCTCAGACGCGAATCTTTCAAGCCGTTTTTCACACACCCAGCACAGCAGTGGTGTTCTCAGAGAGCTCTGGAACAAGGTGCTTTGTGAAGCATGTAGGAACGCCGTTGGGGGAAATGCGGGGAAGGGAATCAGCCATCCTCTGAGAAGTTAGAAGCTCGCACCTCCCCTGGGCCTCATCTGGGCAGGCATTGTTTGCCTTGGGCGTTCCTTAGGCAGAAGAGAGAGGACCCCCCTTAGAGGCTGGTCTCCTGGCGAAGGATTCTGAGTCACATCAGGGCTCAGGAGAAGGAAGGTGCCTGGGATCGCAAGCCCTTGGTCGTGTCTGCGGTGGTGGGATTAGGGGCGTCTTGGTGGCCTGGCGTGCGTCACCCTGCCCTGGGAGGACGTTCGGAGCAGGGGTTGGATGCTGTCAGGGAACGTGTGGGTGGGAGACTGGTTTCTGGGTCTTTGAGGTCACTGGAAAGCAATCTGAACTTCCAGGGAAGCCTGGAACGAATCTTGTATCCCAAGGGTTTATGGTTTATTCCATTTCTTAGAGAGACTCAGGGATTTTCAAATAAGAAACTAAATCATCCCATGGAAAACTGTGCCAGTGAGCTTCTGTTAAACCCTCCATTTGAGAGTCTTGAGTGTATTAATGTGTTAACCAGTTTGCAGTGTGGCTCTTTCCTGCTGCATTGAAATGGATTTCTTATTTCATTATGGACGTGCGTTTCCTGTCTCAGCACGGAAACGAGGCCGAATGGGAGCCCTGGTCTCCTCCAGTGCTTCTGTTCTCAGTGGCTGTGCTTCCTTTTTCCCATTGTTGTTTCCCTTTATATTTTGGGTTTCTGAATGCTTTAAACTAAAAACAAACGCTGTTTCACTTTTCTGTGGCTAAAAAGAATATTAAAAACACCTTCTTGTGAAATTTAAGGTTTCAAACAAACATCTCAATCCCGGAGATAATACCTAGTTTTCAAAAAGTCACCTGCGATTTCAGGGTCCTTTTTTTAACCCTTAAATATAATTTCTGGAGGTTTGTTTGAAACCTGTATTCGTGGCCACTGGATCCAAACGGGATTGCGGGGGAAGGAGAGACCGTAACAGTCTAATCGTTGGCCACGTGCTGTGCTTCTGCATGAGAATTTGGAGGAAGAAATGAGCCCGCAGCTCTGCTGGGGAGTGAGCCCAGGAGCCAGAGGGGTGCTGGGTTAGTGTACTTGAAGACGAGCGTCCTTGTCTAGCGAGGAGCGCTCGGAGACGATCGCGAAAGACCCCGAGGAAGGACACAGCTGTGGAGACGGGGGGGCCTCAGCAGGAGCGACGCTGGCCCTTCGCCGGCCCTTCGCCAGGTTCTCCTGCTGCCAAGATGGGCGCCCAGGACGTGGGGCTTTATGGTCTCGGTTCAAGTCCGTTGAGAGATCTCTTGGTTTACCATAGCTCCCTTGTTGCGTTCCTTTGATTCTTTTGTTCTTTGCTGAGAGACAGTGAATTCAGGGTTCTTTTAGAGCCCTGCAGAGTTTCTGCTGTATGTGAGTCAGCGTATGCCACGTGGATACATTTTTTTCCTCTTGCATCCTCACGTGCTGTAGCGCGGACCGCATGAAATTGCTACTCAGCCACTTTTGACCGACAAAATGACAATTCCAGGAGGTTCAGTGTAATGTAAATTGGCCTGGGATCGAAACCAACCGGCAGTGCCTTGTAGCGGGTTTAACTCGCTTTAGAGTTAATGGCTTGCTTTGAATGCCGATAGCTATTAACTTGTGGCTTGATGGCTTGATATGAGGCCTTTTCGGCCCTGTGCTATTTCAGGCTCACCTGTGGTCCCAACACAGGCGGTGCACTCAGGTGGCCTGTGTCCACCCCAGAGGCTGCAGGACCCAGGCAGTGGGGTACCAGCAGCCTTGCTCCTGGATCACACCCCCGAAGGCCGTAGGAGGGCTTCCGCTGTGGGGATTGGGCCCTTTGCTAGCAGAGGGGTTCCATCATCTCTTCGAGCGGAGGGGAAGGACTTCCACTCTACCGGTGAGGAGACGCGGTGTCAGAGAGACTCGGAAAGTCACCCGAGAAGGTGGAGGCCACCGTCAGCCCGTGGCTTCTGGCTGCCCGCGCCGAGTTCCCTGCGTTCCTCTGGGTCTCCCTCCACCCTGGGGTCCCGGACATTGGGACAGCGGGGGCCAGGGGGGAGAAGCAGGGCTCCCACAGTCCACGGTGCGAATCCCTGACATTGGAGTTTTACACTGGCCACATCTGCTTAGCAAAGTTTGGCAAGCGGAGGGAGTAAAGCAATCCGGAGAGAGAGCTGGTTAGCAATGCAGACTCTGAAGTTCGGATAGGGTGGGTCCCGGCTGATGTTCACCTGTTGCCAGGTGTGCCAGGTGTGCCAGGTGAGTCTGGGGCAAGGTGGGGCGAGGAGCGCGAGGGGGGAACACAGCAGGTGAAGAGGGGGGGAACTGCTGGCGTGGCCTTTCACGAGGGACCGCCCCTCTCCAGCAGCACCGCAGCAGTGAGAGCCTGTCCCCACGCCGCTGTGGCCTCAGGTGAGCGCTGCTCGGGACGGGCGTCCGCATCAGCAGTTCAGTCGTAGCTGTGGCTGAGACGCTCTCCTCCGTTTTCTGTCTGCGCTTCATTCACCCGGGCCCGTGCAGGGTTGATCCTCTTTGCATAGACAGTGCTGAAGCCACGCGTGCTGAGGGCGGTTTTCCTTCTAAGGTGTGTGTGTGTGTGTTTGTTTGTTTGTAATTACTGAAATTCGGTTTGTCTCCAAACCAAATCAGTTGTGATGGAAAAATGGCATCGTTTGCCTGTACTGCAAAAGAGATTTGATTTGATTTTGTAAAGAAGACTTACTGTGCTTTTTATTCATTCTGATTTCTGTGCTCCTGAAAAAAGTCTTTCACTCTCTTGTTCCGGGCAGGAAGACAAGGAGAAAATAAAACACATCCCTTTTTATTACGGTTTTAGTCCCCCTACCAGATAGGCTGCTAAGATTGTCCTTCAGAATCAGTCATTTCTCATCGAGGTGTACTGTTACGCCAGTAGATTGCTGTGTTTATTCTCACATGTTGCTCATTTTTGACATGAAGTGCGCAAGAAGGAAGTCCGACCACAGCTTTGATGCTTTTCTGAATGTCAAGGTGTACCTGCTTGGTCCAGGCTCAGCGGAAATGGACGTAATGAAGGGGTAATCTCCCTGGTAGATCTTAACCTAGGGTTCCTGGTTATTGCTGGAACCCAAAGGTTAATGTAGTCTGTAGCCATCTTCATGCACTGCAATTAAATAAACTCCGAGGTATTGGAGGAAAATGCTGAAGGACAAGAAGTACTTTTTTTTTTTTTTTTTTTTTGGCTACTTTGCAAAATCCTATCAGTTTTAAGGCTTGAATTTTTGGCTTTTGATACATCAAGTCAAGAGAGTGGAAGAGTTGGTGCTGTAATAATACAAAATAATACAGTAGCACCAAGGGGAAAACGGGAGGCTTTCTACCCAGTGTAAAATCACTATGATTTTGTCTGTTCGCTGGACCCTTTCTTCACCTGTGTTCCTAGCATTTAGGAATTAGGTGATTTGTCCGTGATCCCCCATGGGCAGCAAGTTGCTAATTAAGCAGCTGGGAATCAGGGCCCTGCCCTCCCCCCACCCCCACCCCATTTGTTCTCTCTTTGGTCTGAGGGGGCTGTTAAAAAAGCGAGCGATTACGGCTTTCAAGGGCTTTCAAGTCAGAGCGCCTATTGTGTGTGTAGTAAAATGAGGGCCTTACATTTCCTGGTTAAATGTGCGGTTCTGCATATGAATAATTTTGAAAACAGACCAGAGCTGAGTCCCTCGGTGTTTTTAGCAAGCGGAGATTGAAGGGAGTTTGTAGTCAGGATGAATTTTAAGAAAGTCCAGGCAAGGGAAAGGACCCGGTTCTCCTGGGAGTGAAAATAAAAATAAACAACCGAGTAGCTTTGTTATTAGATTTGTTTTTTGTTTCTGCAGCTCCTGCCCTGGATGGTCTTAGGCCTGTTCTATCTGTCGGTGTCAGGAGCTGTTTGCATTCTTTGGGGTCCAGGGTCTTGTTCCTGTCACTGAGAGCAGCCAGGGTGGGGCTGAAGATGGTCCTGGAAAGGGAGGTTCTGGAACGAAGGCCTCGCTGCATCTTTGCTTTTCTCCAGTGGCTCAGAAAAGCAGCTTTTCTGCTGGGGAGAGAGGCTGTTCTCTGAAATAAGCCCGCACGTCCTTTGTAACTGTGTCTCCTTCAAAAGAACTGGGAAGGGACTTTGGGATTCTGGAGGCAAGCACTTTGATGCTTTCCCGAGCCCCGTCAAGGGTTGATCTGTGTGCGTCCTCTGGAAGAGGGTTCAGGCTGTTTCAGGGACAGCGGGGTGCACGCCAGTGTGTTGGGGTTGTATGGGGTGCGGTGAGGGGACCCTAGGCCGGCCAGGATCTGGGGCCGCTGCAGGGTCCAGGCTCCTTGCTCTGCCGGGTGGCTTTTATTTCCAGCTCCAGGTTGTCTGAGCCCCTCCGTGGAAGGCTGTCTGCTTGCCCTCACCCTGCAGGTCAGCTGGCCCAGCTGGGCCAACCCTGCTCCTCAGTAGGATGAAACCAGGTGGATGCGGCTGCAGGGGTGCCCGTGGGCATGGGAAACAGCAGCCAGTGGGGACAAGGAAGGAGGTCTACCTGGAGGAGGGGGAACTGGCCCAAAGAAGGGTTTCTCCTGGTGTTTGTATAATCGCTGCTTTCCTCCTGCATCACGCTTTCAGATTTCCTAAGAAAGCCCCGAGTCACACCCGAGTCACACCCTCCGCTTGGAGTAAGAGGGGGGTCTCCGGGATGCTGAGGAGAGCGGACCACACCCCGTGGTCCAGGTGCACGGTGTGTGGTTCCTTTTGTCAAGACGGCCGCTGGGTGGAGGCTGGTTGGAATCGGCAGAGCCCACCGCTCTCGGGGCTCCCCCGGGCCGGGCAGCACCAGGAGCTGGCTCCCCAGCAGTGCTGTGTGTGTAAACGCGTTTGTCACTCAGTGACGTGCGTGCCCAGCAGTGTTAGGACCAAGGCAGGAATAAATGCAGCGTGGTGTTGTAAATGCATTCTGTCTCAGCCGTCTTCCGCAACCTGCACTTTACTCGTCACTGCAGGGTGGGGTCCGGGCTCGGCACTTCATTTCATTGTGCGTCTGTGTGTACATGCGTGTCTATCATATATATATATATATGCGTGTATTTGTATATATATACATATATATTTGTTTACATTTTGTGAGACCTTATTTTTGGCCACGGCTCACGGGCCCAGCCGCTCCGCGGCATGTGGGATCTTCCCGGACCGGGGCACGAACCCGCGTCCCCTGCATCGGAAGGCGGGCTCTCAACCACTGCGCCACCAGGGAAGCCCCGAGAATAGTTTAGGTCTATAACAAAATTGAGAGGGAGGTACAGAGATTCCCCTTGTGCCCCCCCCCCGCCCCCCACGTGCACAGCCTGCCCCGTCATCACTCACCAGAATCGTAAAAACAAAGAAACTGCTGAGGACACCATAAATGGATGACCCAGCTGGTTTGAAGTTCATTTTTCTTGGGGCTCAGCACTAATTGTCCAAACCCCAAGCACCTTTGCCTTTGAAAGTGTAGGTCTGGCAGCTTCCTCTTTGCTCAGCATCATAAGAGTGCCTCGTGGGCTTCCCTGGTGGCACAGTGGTTAAGAATCCGCCTGCCAACGCAGGGGACACGGGTTCGATCCCTGCCCTGGGAAGATCCCACATGCTGCGGAGCAACTGAGCACGTGTGCCGCAACTACTGAGCCTCTAGAGCCCGCGAGCCACAACTACTGAGCCCGCGTGCTGCAGCTACCGAGGCCTGTGCGCCTAGAGCCTGTGCTCCACAGCAAGAGAAGCCGCTGCAACGAGAAGCCTGTGTGCCACAACTAGAGAAAGACTGCACAGCAACAAAGACCCAACGCAGCCAAAAATAAAAATAAATAAAAGAAATAGATTTATAAAAAAGAAAAAAAAAGTGTGCATTGTGTGGATACGGTGCCTTCTCACGTTCTGAGCTTCCCTGGACTTTATCTTAATATAGGGCTAAGCTAGGAAGGAATTCTACTGGCATCCACATTTAACTATTTAGAATTCCCTTTCTTAAGTCCTAAAATAATATGCCATGCGTGTGACCTGTGGGCACACCAGTGAGACAGCGGGGGGTTGGTGTCTTTTCCTTTAATTTCACGTTTTGGTCGTCAACTCGGAATAACTAGGCTGAGAATTTCTGCTTAAAATTCATAACAGTTCCCCCCCGCCCCCCCGAGTGCTGAGCAGTTTTGGTTTCCTGCTGCTTCGTGATAACCTCCCCTTGTGTCCTTAGGCCCCGTCCCTGAGTCTGCTCTCTGGGGGCTGTGGGAGGTCACTTTCTCTCTCCAGCTGCCTTCAGATTTCTGTCCTGAAGAAGCTAATAGTTTGGGTTTTTCACTCCTGATAAAAGTTCCCTGTTACTTCAGGTTCCCTAATCTTGGTGTTCTTTGAGAGTTTCTTTTCGCTATTATGATGTAAATTGAAAAGATAAAATGTAATCTGAAGTGGAGCCCTGTTAATGATGAGAGATTAACCGGCTGCTTTTCCTAAAGTCTACTGGGTCATTACAGAGGACGCCCAGCATGCTGGCCCCCAGTGACGACAGATGAAGGGGCTTCAGTGTCCCCGATAGGCTAAAAGCAGTCAGTCAGCGGTCACCGGGTGTGTTTCATTCTAAATTCAAGTCCAGTAGCATTTCAAAAGCGCATGGCAATGTGTTTTCTTAAGATCGTTCTACTCCACGTGAGGGAATTGAGCGGAGCGCAGAATGGCCTCTTCTGAAGTGAAGACACATCTTCCGTGACTTGTGGTTCTAGCTGCTCTGAGAGCTCATGTGCACGCGCACACGCGTTCCCATACACGCGCACACGCACAGGCTGCTGGGTGTGTGCCCCCGACGCGTGTGTGTTTACCCTTTAAGGACTGCTGCACCGTGGGACTTAAGTAGGGCAGCCGGCTGCTCTGGTCCCCACCCTGCTCCCCCGTGATGAACTCTTCCCGAGGGGCTGCACCGTCATCCCTGTAACCCCCACGTAGGGAGTCCAGCCCGCAGAAAGGTCCCGGTCCATGGAGGAGAAGCGTGAGGGAGTATCTGGTGTGCACGTCTGCTGCTGCACCTTCTGTTATTTTTCATTTAGCCTCTTGGGAGGCAGCATTCAGTCCTGACTGGGCAGTGATGGAGGCGATGAACATTTTTAAAGTAAACCCGTGTCCCCCGCGTCGGCAGGCGGGCTCTCGACCACTGCGCCACCAGGGAAGCCCTTAAAGTAAATCTTTTAAAATTGAAGATGTGTTTTTCTGGTCAGTTAAGTCAAGCATTAATTTTATTAATCTGGTCAGGTAAATCAGGCATTGATTTTGTTAAGCTAGTTGCTACAAACAAATATATTCCATTCGAGGGAAGATATGTTTGCAAGTAAAAAGGCACCACACACATTGTTGCAGTGTTTATATAATTACGCATCTTTCTTTAATGGAGCTCTGCTTAATTTATAATGAATATGTAATACTTGTGATAACGTAATCTTTGGTGGTATGTGCTTAAATATCAGCTATGCATTAGTGAATGGAGCTCTTTTTTTTTTTTTTTTTTTCTCGGTACGCAGGCCTCTCACCGTTGTGGCCTCTCCCGTTGCGGAGCACAGGCTCCGGACGCGCAGGCTCAGCGGCCACGGCTCACGGGCCCAGCCGCTCCGCGGCATGTGGGATCCTCCCGGACCGGGGCACGAACCCGTGTTCCCTGCATCGGCAGGCGGACTCTCAACCACTGCGCCACCAGGGAAGCCCGGAGCTCATTTTAATTCCCACTTTACTCTCTTTGTTTTCCTATTAAGGTTATTAAAAACTATATTATTGATTTTTTTTTTCACGCCATATGGTAGAAAATGTGGAAGGTACCAAAAGGTGACAATGAAAAGAAAATCTCTTCATTACCTTGTCCCCAGGCCACCTGGTTCCCTAACCCTAGATCAGCATCTGTGAAGTTTTTTATCCTAACAGAAGTGTTCTCAGCATGGACAAGCTTGTGTGTTATTTTACACACACACACACACACACACACACACACACACACACACACACACACACACACACCCACCCAACCCTATAGCTTTGGGATGGCAGCACTTTGGTATAACAGAAGTGTTCTCAGCATGGACAAGCTTGTGTGTTATTTTACACACACACACACACACACACACACACACACACACACACACACACACACACACACCCAACCCTATAGCTTTGGGATGGCTGCACTTTGGTACATTGGGGCTTTAAACATTTTGTTGGTGACTTAGCCTTCATTACATGGATGTGTCCAAATGTTCGTAACCAGCCTTGGGTTGTTACAAGCACAGCAACAGCACTCTTTTTTTTTTAATAACTTTATTGATTGATTGATTGATTGGCTGTGTTGGGTCTTCGTTGCTGTGCACGGGCTTTCTCTAGTTGCGGCGAGCGGGGGCTACTCTTGGTTGCGGTGCACAGGCATCTCATTGTGGTGGCTTCTCTTGTTGCGGAGCACGGGTTCTACGTGCATGGGCTTCAGTAGTTGTAGCTCGCGGGCTCTAGACGTTCAGGCTCAGTAGTTGTGACTCGTGGGCTCTAGAGCGCAGGCTTGTGGCACACAGGCTTAGTTGCTCCGCGGCGTGTGGGATCTTCCCCGTGTCCCCCGCGTTGGCAGGCGGATTCTTAACCACTGCGCCACCAGGGAAGCCCTCCCTCTTGACTTTCTGACACATCCCAAGGTGTTCTGACTGGATCTTCAGTGTCTAATATGTTTCTGAGGATCAAAACTCCAGCTCGAAAGTCTTCTTCTAAACCATAAAGTGTTGTATTGTAAACACTTGGATTTTCAACCATCACCTACCATAACTTTATTGGGGGGATTTCAGGCAAGTGAGTATTTTAGTGAAAAACCAAAGGGCCCAAAGTTCACTGGCTACAGGGTCATTTCCAGGAAAGCCAGGAGCTTCCTGCTCCTCACACTTGCGGACATTCGGGATGGAAGGGTCTTAACGCCCCTGGGCAGGGTGGGGCCTACAGGGCTGGGGCAGGACTTTGGAGTCGTTGGAGTGTGTGTTAACGTTTTAGGAGGCAGGACACCGATTGGAATCGGAACAGCCGTGTGAGCCAGGCACGTCTCAGCTCCTCTGGGTGGAAGTGACGCTAGGGGTGGGCTGGACCGTCTTCGGTGTCCTTCCCGTCTGAAGACTGGCACCTTGGGGGCATCTTGACCGTGCACCTGGGTAAGTCGCAGCATCTCACTTCCTTTTACCCTCCTGTTTTACAGATGCCTTTGTGAACAGCCAGGAATGGACATTAAGTCGATCCGTCCCGGAGCTCAAAGTGGTGAGTGTTTGCTCCGGCCTGGGCGTGGTCATTCTTCACCTGCAGGAGGGGGGCTTGGAGGGGGGCTCAGGAAGAGGCGAGGTGTGACCTGTGAGCGCCCCAAGCCCGCGTCCTGGTGGGCGTGAGGGGTCTCATTCCCTGGGGCCCAGGGGTGGGCCGTGTTCTGCTGTGTCCTGGGGCGGGCCGGGTGAGGCTGAGGTTAGGGCTGGAGTCCTGAGGGCGCCCGCGACGGTCATGACAGACGGCCAGGCAGGTGGCTTTGTGTGCAGGGCTGGGTCCACCCGCCACTGTCTCTCGTATCTGAGTGTGTGAGAGACTGTCTCACACGCACACACACGGACACACACGCCCACAGCTTATTAGTCCTTTGCAGGATGTCATGGAAAGTCTCTGTAGCGAGTCATCAAGATGTAATTATAATTCATCACTGAGAAGATGTGACTGTGTACTGTGTTACAAAGGAGTAGCGTACAGTTTAAAGTTTAGTTTTTATTATGAACTTTAAGTGCTCTTTCAGTGACACTATTTAAATTGACTTAAATAAAAAATGACTTAGATCTGTTACAGCCACACCTCTGAGCCTCTCCCCACTTCACCCACCCCCTGCACTTGGGGATGGAAGAAAGGACAGCTAGAACTGTTAAATAATCACATTGTTATGAAATACGCGGCGTCTGGAGGACGTGTGTGTGGGTGTGTGTGTGTGTGTGTATCTTAAACTTCTCACGTGAGAGACTCTGACGGTGGTGACAGCAGGTCAGCTCATCCCGTCCAGGCCCTGGGCCTTGCTCTTCTCGGCCCACCTGGCCCCTTAGATACGCGGCGTCTGGAGGACGTGTGTGTGGGTGTGTGTGGGTGTGTGTGTGTGTGTGTACCTTAAACTTCTCACGTGAGAGACTCTGACCGTGGTGACAGCAGGTCAGCTCATCCCGTCCAGGCCCTGGGCCTGCTCTTCTCGGCCCACCTGGCCCCTTAGCCTCGGCATGTTGTCCCCCCATGTGCCCCTTCTCTGAGGCCCCAGGGTTTGTTAGCAGTTCCAGCCTGTCTGTCCAGTGACCCTAGAGGCCCTCGGATGCCCTTCCCGGGGCCCCAGCCACCTGCGGTGCTTTGCGGGTGGACCCGGGCGGGGGGACAGGCCCCTTCTGGCCTCTCCCTCCGAGACAAGGAGATGGAGTAAGGACAAGAGTGTCTGTGACTTCCAGTGTCACCGGGAAGAACAGGTTTTGAAACTTAAGGCCTGAAGGGAGGGCTCGTGGGCAGGCCCTCTGACATCCCCCCCGGGCCGAGGGCATCTGATGTGTGTCCCCGCTGCCATGGCCAGGTGTCCAGGCCAGGCCCCCTGCCCTCCCGTCCCCCCTCCTTCCTCCTGCCAGGTCTGACCTTTCTCGGTGCTCCTTCCTTGGCGGGAGGCAGAGGGGTCCACGGTTCCGGGGCCGTTCCAAAAGCGCGGGTTCCACAAGCCCAGCCCTGGGACAGTGCCGCTCTGTCGCCTGTGCTCTGTGACGCCGTCCCCAGAACAGAGCAAATCCCGCGGGACACGGTCAGGAAGCGATGTCAGCGATCGCGGCCGCGCGGCCAGGGATGCTGCTTGGAGGTTTCCAGGGAGGTTTCCCAGTTTCAGAGGCGGCCTCTTGAGCCAGCCAAAGGTTGGGGTCCTGCCGTCGGAGTAAAGCAAGGGGAACAGTGTTCTGTGCGGGGCGTGGGGTACCTCCTGGATGGAGTCGCCCCCTTTAGTCCTGAGCCGGTCGTGCTGTTGTCCCCACTCCGCAGGCGTCGGGGGCTGAGCCTCAGGTGTGAAGAACGTGCCCAAGGAGCCCCGGTTAGTGAGAGCAGGAGCCGGCATCTGAACCTGGAGTTTGTGCTTCCGCACTGGCTCTGCCGGCAGAACTTTCTGCAACGTGGAAATGTTCTCTGTCTTCAAGGTGGCACCCGTGGGCCCCGTGCGGCTGCAGAGCATCTGAAGTGTGGCCAGTGCAGGGGAGGAGCTGAAGTTTAAAGTTTAAGGGTGTCAAGGCCTGTGGTTTAGACCCAGTTTGGGGAGTTAAAGGTGGTGAGGGTTCTACCAGAGCCCGCGTGGCGGCCCGTGACTGAGGACGCCTCCTACCAAAACCTCTTCTCTGCTGGTATTTCAAAAGCATGGAGTTTTCTGGAATCAATGCTTGGAGGTGTAGGGGTGCTAGTGTTAACCAGGGGTGCGGATTTACGACCCTAAAACAGAACTCTCATAAAGTTGGCTTGAATTCACAGAAGGGGTGGACTCCATCTCACGGATAAGTAAATGGGGAGGATTCTGCGGTTCTTCTGGGGGAGGCGCCCTGCCCCCGACCCGTGTGGGGACGGCCCCGACCCCAGCAGGACGGCCAGCTCTGCTCTGGGCCGGGCGTCCTCCTGCTGGGGGGTGCAGCGGGCAGCTTGGCCTCCTCAGCAGATCCCTTCTGTGCTAAAGCGTTCCCAGCGTCTACAGAAATGCTCCTTTGTTTGGGGCAGCCTCTGTGTATCCACAGGGCTGCGATTGTGTCCTGCCTGTGGGCACAGCACCCGGGACAGGTGGTCCCTTAGGTCAGCACCCTCGGAACCCCTGACTCGCAGCAGTTCAGTGACATAATGGCAAGCCTCAGATGGACTCTTTATGTAATGTTGGGCCATAAACCATCTGGAATCTGTCAGAGAAAAAATGTCAGTGTTTGCTTTCTTTTTTTTTTTTTTTTTGGCCCACCACACGGCTTGTGGGATCTGAGTTCCCTGACCGGGGATTGAACCCGGCCCCTCGGCAGTGAGAGCGCGGAGTCCTAACCACTGGACCGCCAGGGAACTCCCCCATGTTTGCATCCTTCTCAAGAGTGGCAGTGCCATGCTATGTGCTTCCTGAGGTTGTATGATGGGGGCCAGTCGCTTTGGGTCCACACTCGGGCCCCTGCAGACGTGTGCCAGGCAGCACGCGCTGACCACTTCCCTCTGGGCGGAAAGGAAACCACTCCATAGATCTCTGGCCCGTAGAGGTGGGCGTCTGTCAGCAACCTGTCATATCCTATTTGCGCGTTTTCATTGAATTCTCAACTGGGATTTTTACCAAAAGCCTCGATTTTATTTTCAGCAAACCACGTGTATAGCTGGTAAGTGGCGAAGCGCGGGACGGTAGAGAACTCGGTTTAGAAAGACACCTCGTGTGTCGTGACCGTGCACAGCCCTGCCCAGAGGACGCCGGGCCCGCGCGATGACGTGTCGCCACCAAAACACACAGATCTGTAATTTTCGGGGCGCCTTTTCCCGTGTCACCTCGCTTCTCCCGGAGCCTGTAGACCCAGACTGGCCTGATTCCATTGTCTCTAGTTTGTATCCAGGAGCAGTTCATGGATCCCAGTGCAGCTTTACAGCTTAAAGAGCATTTTCATCCCTTACTTTATTTCCTCCTCACAGCTGGCTGTTAGTTTCTGCCAGTGTTTCAAATTAAAATAATGCCCATGGGGTGCAAACATAAGAAGGTGTATGAGATGGCCGTTCAATCCGAATAAAACGCCTTCCCCTCCCACCCCCGGGACTGAGTGATTTGGTCCTTATAAGGGGTGAGTTAATTCTTAGCAAATCATTGACATGTAAGACGGAGGGAATATTTGCCACACACAGAACGCACAGACTGAATAGTGATTTTGAACATTTTCCTCCTCGGGAAAGAAGAAGCCTAATCTTAATTAAAAATTCAATTCTGCGGCATACTGTTTCGGATTTTCTCAGCGTGAAGCTGACAAACAGCAGGTGCCCTTGAGCAAAAGAATAATTAATAGGTAGAAATTCTCAGATTATAGAGGCCCAAAGCAAAGGGAAGACGTAAGTCAAATCAGGAAGGGAAACAACTTTATTTAGGGTCCGTCCACGTAGTCTGGGGCTTGGAGCTGTAGTAGTAAAGCACCTCGTTTCTACGCACTGGTGTTAGTGTCATTCATTCATTAATTGACCCAGTGTTGCTAGGAGTCCGCCGCGGGCAGCGCTGGGGGGTAGAGAGCCAGACACAAACGAGACCCAGTCCCTTGTCAGCACTGGAGAGAGTCAGACCCACACACTGATGTTGGGGAAACAAAGAGGTAAGTGACAAGGTGGCGTTAGGAGGAGGGCACTAAGGGAGCTTTGGGGAGAGGCACTGGTTGAGGCTGTGGCGTTCGGAAGGCTTCTCGGAGGAGGCGACATCTGAACTGATTGCTGACCCATGAGTAGGGGTGTGTATTATTTCGGGCAGCGATTGATGTGGAACGATCTGGGCGTCTGGAGTCTGCAGGGCCTGTTAGGACGGTGTTTGGTCCCTGGCATATCGAGGGCGAAGGGACCGTGATGGTGGAGGGACAGGATGGTGCGGGGTTTCAGATCAGGTTCTAACTTCCTTTCCACAATCTCGTGGCAAATTTGTTCGCTTTTATGTTTGTTCTTCTCGTTAGCGGCACCATCGCCCGTTGATCCAGCCAAGCAAGCACACCCCCCACCCCCCACTCCATCCATCCATGCACGCATCCCATGTTTACCGGCACTTTACTGGGGCCGGAGACGGTGCTGAGCGTGGGAATTCAGAGGGGCGTCCCTGCCGGCGTCACAGGCGTGTTCTTGGTCTTCGGGGGCCCCGGGCGCACTGGGGGTGGCGACAGGAGCATCACCAGCCACGGCGTAAGGCGTTCTGGGTGCGGAGAGAAGCAGGGAAACCACCCAAAACTCTCCTCGGGTGGAGGGAGGGTGCCCAGGCGAGTGAGGCGTTCGTGTGGTCCCGGCCGGACCCGGGTGCCTACAGCCCGGTTGATCGTAAGGGTTTGGAAGGAGACACTTGGCTGTCTGTTCGTGAGATACCTGGACTCTGGCCTGAGGGCAGCTTGCCAAGGGTTGTGAAACGAGGGAGTCGCGTCTCTGCAGCGTCCGTTTTAAAGAATCTCTGGTATTCTCTGGGCGGAGAGGGGGAGATCCCAGGCAGGGAGCTAAGCCAAAGGCTCTCCCAGGATCCAGTGGACGGACCGCACGGCCTGCCCCGTGGGGGTGTGTGTGTGGGGGGGTGGAGACCCTCAAAAGCACATCTGGGCGGGCTGGGAATTGGAGACGGCGTCCGGGCGTCTGGCTTGGGGGTCCGGGTGGTGATGTGATCACAGGGTGACGAGCAGACTGGGGCGAGAACAGTAAGGTCTGGACAGGCCGAGGTCTCCGTACCAGCGTAGGTGTGTATGGGTTTACCTGGAGAGGGGTGGGGCTGTAGAATGAGAGTGGGTATCCGCAGCTTACTGGGGGGTAGGTGGGGTGTAGCCTGGCCCTTTTGGTTGGAGGGGGGGTACTTAGGATCCAGGATCTAGGGAGTCTAGGCGGTCTAGGGAAGGAGCCAGCGTGGGCTGGGGGTAATTTGAAGAGGAGGCCCCGAGCGGGAAGTTTGGAGAGAGAGAATCTCCTCTACAGCCTCCGGTGGTGCGGCAAGGGGAGGGCCAGGGGATTTAGAAACAGAAGTCCTCGGTGACCACGAGCAGTGGCCTTGTAGCCGTAGGGTCAGAACCGCAGGCTGGGGGTGGGTAGGGTCAGAGAGTGGGCCAGAGGGAGGCAGGCTCTTGGTAGGCGGGGACCTGTGTCCGGGGCAGGTCTCTCGTCCTGCTCTTTCTCAAGAGAGAATTGATTGGATCGTGCTTAAATGCAGAGGGGAAAGTTCTAGCCGGGGAGGAGAAGATTAAAATGCAGGAGAGTCTTTGCACAGAAGGTAGAGGGGGAGTGAGATCAGATCCCAAGCAGAGGGAGGGCCTCCCCAGGGACGGCCACCTGAGTCCAGGTGTGTCAGCTGTGCTAACACGGGAGCTTTCTCTGAAGGAGGCAGGGTGAAGCCAGCCTTGCCCGCCGGCGACTGTGAGTCCTTACTTGCTGGTACAGCGGCCCTCACATCGTGCCGACTTGTTTTTCATCCAGCATGAACACCTTTGCCGCCTTGACCGTGGGTCCCTGCTCTGTCCTGCAGCGTGGACCCCGTGTCCAGAGAAGCAGGCCGGCTCTCCTCCTCCTCCCCGCCTTGGTCCAGTTTTCTCCCCTCCGGGCCCTCCCCAGCGCCGTGCTTTTCTGGTGTGGCTCTTTTGCAGCTAGTCTCACCCGGCTCCAGATCCTACCCCAGAGTTGTGACGGCATGCACCAGAATGTCCTCCTAATCCCCTTAATGACTCTGTCCTGCCACTGCGTCCCATTTCACCTCGTACCTTGTTGAGTGTTTTGAGGGTCCACGATACGTGTTGGTGGGCTGACTCACTGTACACCTTCCCGATGTCACCAGCACTCATGGGGTTCAGGGTGTGTCCTAGCCATGTTGATTCTTCAGGCTCTAGAGGCTGATAAAACGTGAGATGTTAATTGAAGGTGTTGGAGTCCCTTTTTCTCCAGCAGAAGAGTTTAACTATAGCCCATGTCGGCCGTCCCGCTGATGCCTGGTCGTGACGGTGTTTAGGATTGCTGTCCATTTTAACCTCTCTCTTTGCAGGTTGCTGAATAGCATGATATACTGACTGCTCCTCGGTGACTGTCCGTTTCTGTGTTTCAGGGCATTGTGGGTAATTTGGCCAGTGGCAAGTCGGCCCTGGTGCATCGCTATCTGACCGGCACGTACGTCCAGGAGGAGTCTCCCGAAGGTATGCTGCGTGTCACACGGTCTCCACCTCAAGAGAGTTTAGTTTTCTAAATTTTCTGTTAGCGTATTCTCGATCAGTACTGTGATGTGTCCCACGTCAAGAAAAGTAATAACATACCAAGCAGTAAAAATCCGTAGGCACGTTGCTTCTTCTGTAGTATTTTTTGCTAACCGTCTCGGCATTTGGAGCAAATAGAGTCAAACCGTGAATGCTGTTGAATGTATTTCGTACCGAATAGTTCTGTCCCTTCAAATGTGAATCCAGTGTCACTCCTTTAACTATTACTGCTTGGACGTTTCTCTGATCTGGATCTTGAGTTTATACATAATTTGTGTGTACTGTTCCTTAGTCATAGATCCGAGCCTTTCAGATGACCACCACCATATGTTTGAGTATGTTTCCTCCCTTATATTGTATTCTAAACATTTAATAATCACTTTGCATGAGAATAAGCTATTTCTTTTGCCATGAGGCTTTTACTTCTTCAGTTAACATACCCATATTTTGTTTTTCGCTTTAAATAAAATGATGGTAGTAATGCCAGGAGACCACTTAGCTCCCGTGTCCCCAAATCCAGGTAGAGTGTACACACACAGTTTTCTAAATTATATTTTCTCTCCGTGTAACCTTTTAAAATCCAACTCTGAGACACTGAATTTCTGGTTCCTTCTTTTTCTTACTGGCTGTTCCATTCTTTGCAGATATGGATGCAGGTAACTATACATTTTCTTCATGGCAGCGCTTGTCTTGTTTGAAGAGCGAGGAGAGACACAACTCTGTACTGTAGTCTTCCCTTCCCTCCTCGTTCTGTGTATCATCCTATTTTGTTTCATTTTATCCTTTTCTTTTGCTTTAAGTTAAACATTTCACCCTGTTTTGTCCCTTAGATGTCTTTTTAGCAATAGTCCTGAGTAGCTTCACATGTTTCCCGTAACACCTGTTCTAGCACTTAACTCTTGTCCTGGATACTGTGTCACCGTTCAGAAGAGTGTGGGAGATGGAATTCTGTGGCAGTCTTTGCTTGGGGCTCTGCCGTGACTTTGCAGAATTTTGCGATCCCACCGTAAAAGTCTCGTGGTGGTTACGTGAGGGAAAGGCCTACTTTTTTCGTTATCTGTATTGAAATGATGGTTTAAGGGAGATGAGAAGGGAAGGCTCAGATGTGGGAATCAATGAGGAAAAGCATAGCTAGACACTGAAAAATGGATACAGATGCTAGAAAATTGCGTGCTTTAGAGAGGTGAGAGAGTTGGCCGTCTTCTTTCCTGGAATCCGTACCTGGGTTGTACTTGTGTATTTGTGCCTTCGTGTCTGACCGTGGGTTTCAGCCGTGGTCGTTTTGATCACACCCGAGAGTTTTTTAGAGCTTTTTTCTCGGGGGTTCGACTTATTCCTCGGGTCTGGCAATCGTGTAGATTGATGACCCCAGCTGCTGGTGGACTAATCAGCTGGACTGCAGGTGAGAGGATCACCTCCTCAAGCAAACCCGCCTGGTGCCCCTGGAGCGCTCAGGCTTTCAGCGGAGGGGGCCCCTTGGCCGGGGGTCCCTGGAGGCTGCGTGGCCTGGGCCCTGGTTCTGCTGCCGCGAGCTGGACGCTCCTGGGCTCCGTTCGACGGCTGGCGTGGTTGGCGCGGGTCCCCGGTTCTCCCGCCTGTGGCCACCTTGCCCTTCCCGCGTGCTGCTGTTGTGTCCTTATCGTGGCTTTCGCCATTTCCCTTAGGGCGTTCAGGTTGTGCCATCGCATTTGGCCCTGACTGTGATTTCTTTGTAGCGGGCCCTTGTATTTTGATGAACACAAAAGCCTTTCTCTTGAACGTTTGCACATCAAAAGTAAAAACTGTACCCAGTGGGGAGACCTAAATGTGATCTGTAGCAGCCCTACTTCTTCGACTTTCCAGGTAACACATTTTACTCCGGGAATTTCATGGTATCATACGATTTTCAGAATGCGTTATTTTACAGGGTGGACGCGTTCTCGAGTTTGCTAACGGGACATGCCTTCTTTCATGTGCAAAGTGGGAACATCTCACCCCTCGGTGGGGTCTGTGCCCGAGGGCTCCTGGGTCAGGGGAAAGATTGTCCGAGATCTTCGCTCACGCCCTTCAGGAGCTGGCCCTGCCACCTGGCCACCTGGCCTCTCACCGTTTGAGAGGTCAGGGGATCGTTCCTTGACGTTGCCAGGAGCGTAGAGAGGTCCCCCCGGGGGACGTGCGTCGGGTCCTCCGGGACCTGGAAGAATTGTGAGCAGGTGCTGCCTGGTGCCCGGAAGCCTTTAGTCCCCATGACTCCCTGTTTCCCAGAGGCCAGCCACCCTGGAACCAGGCAGGTGGGCATGTCTGTGCTCCCCGTGTTCTGTCCACGCACTGGGGCGAGTCCCACGTGGCAGCAGGAGGGGGGAACCATAATTTGTTGTTTCCAAAAGGAAATGAATGAGACGAGCCTTGCTCTCTCATCGTCTCGGCACACAGAAGTCCCTGCCCCCCCGGTCACAGAGCCTGTAGCTGCGAAGTGATTTCAGTCCTTGCCGGATGCGTTAACGTCCATCGATGACCCTTGCTTGCTTCACTGAGAAGCTTTCCACAGAGAATGTTCTGGAGCTGCAGTGTTCTGTGTCATCACCCAGGTTTATGGAGAACATCAGAGCAAAGGGAATCCTCTCTGGGGTGTGCGGGAGGTTGGTGAAGCCGCTTACAGCTCAGCACCACCTGCAGCTACTTTCGTAGCCAAGGGTCAGGTTAGGACACAGCTGAAGGTGTATGTCATGGTCGCCAGGCTGAGAGTTTTGGACTCTGGGTGAGCTGTGAGACCTCTCCTTTTTCTTGCTGTTATTATTACCTGCAGCTTTATCCCCCTTTCCTCTTACAGTGGCTGGAGTGATCCACTGCCATCCCCATACAGGGCAGCGGCTTTACATGGGAGGCGTGTTCCTGGGGGCTCTGTCTGTGCACGCAGCTCATTGGAGCTTCCCTGCCCTTCTCCCGTCTGCACAGGCTCTTCTTTTGCTTTAATTAATGTGTAACTATCCTTTGGTGTTACTCTGACCCGTGGTGGGGATCCTTAGATTGCTGGGAGGGCGGAGGTGGTCAGGGCCTTCTGTTTTCAGATCCCCAGCCTTCGCCAGAGTGCAGGTTTCATCACCTCTCAGAGGATGACACCTGTTGTGCTTTCGTTGTGTGATACGTTTGGGTTGATGCTTTATCCTTGTGGCAAAGGCCGCTGACCCATACAATTTAGATTATTTTAAAGATACAACTGAAACGAGGGAATGGATTTAAATATTAGGTGTGTTTTTTAATTAGTGGATTAACAGTGCAAAAGTGGGTAACCCAGTAGGGAGCTGTAAGTCCACGAAAATAATCCAAAGAGTAAAATTTTTGTGCAGGCAAATACCCTTTTAATCGTGCGTGTGCGTGAGATACACGTGTGTATCCGAGTCCTAGGGCTGCATGACATATTACCACAAACTAGGCGGCTTGAAACAATGGAGATGTATTCTCACGGCTCCGGAGGCCAGGAGTCTGAGATCAAGTTGATGACAGGTTGGCTCCTTCTGGAGGGAATGCGGGAGAATCCACGTTCCTGGCGACTGGCAGCCCTTGGCGTTCCTGGGCTTGTAGACGCATCATTCCAGTCTGCCGTGTCGTCACGGGGCCTTCTCCCTGCGTCCGTGCCCAGGTTTCCCTCATCTCATGAAGACACTCGTCTCTGGATTTAGGCCCACAGGTACTGGGGGTTCAGACTGGAACACATTTTTAGGGGACAGAATTTAACCCGTAATCGTATGTGTATATTACACATGTGGTGTTGAAACAGAAGCTGCACTCAGACCTGTTGAAGTTGCTCCGTTACTTCTTGGTGACAAGAGGGCGATTAGCTGCCCCAGACCTCACTGGCCATGCTCATGGCTGGTCTGCTAGAACGTCCCAAAGATTAGGTTAGTTTATATGTGACCTTCACACGCTGATGGAATTTCACAGCCGTCGCTCACTTCTGATGGAAAGAATCGGGTGAAAATTATTCCTCTGCTATTCAGCGCGCGCTCTACTAGCGGCTGCTAATTAGGGCAGTGAATGAGGATCTGGGCGTGTGGTTTGAGTTTCCATCTCATGTGTTTGTGCGCCCTGCCTTCCCCGCCCCAGACTCCACGGGCCTGCCGCAGTTTTTCCCTCTCTTCCTCCGAAACAAGAAAGAAAAGGAAAGAAGACCAAGGCTGCCCAGTATTATGCAGGAATTTGATGGAAACGTGGGCCACCTGAGACACTTGCCCTTGCAGGCGGGGACACAGTGGTGTCCCCGAGAGCGCTGAGCTTCAGAGCTGAGCCCTTGCTGAGACCTTGCCCCGCTACATCTCCCTCTGGGCCCCTCCCCTGTGCCTCCCACTGTGGGCCACGCAGGGGACCTGGGGCCCAGAAAGGCTGCTGCCCAGCAGCTGCTCTCATGGCGGTGGCGGAGGGGAAGGAGCCTCTGGCTCTAAGACGCACTAAAGCGTCCAGCAGACTGAGTAGCTGGCGTTAAGGTTGGTGGAAACAACTTTAAGAACGTCCAGAGACCGACCTGCCTGTGATGATAAAGTTAACTGCTCTTGGCTAATTTTGCAAGGACTTAGGGCCACCAGATGGGTGGAAAGTGCCAGGATGATGTCACGCTGTCTGAGAGCTTCCCTTCTTTGGAATCTGGAGTAAGCCCTCATCCAGGTGTGACATAGGTGGGTTCGCCACGTGCTGCGGAGCGGGGCCTCGGCCTGGTGTGACTTGGGGGCGACTGACCCTGTCGTTCTCAGGTCCTCAGGAGCTGAGTCCATCAGAGGTGCATCCCTTCAGTGAATGACTCGTCAGCTTCCTGTAGGCTCTTCACCAATTCACATTTTTGGGTAAAAAAAGCTCCGAGGCCATGGCAGCCCCGAATCTAGGCCGGCAGCCAGCAGGTTGCGGCCACGAGCCTGGTAATGGGGGACGTGCCGGCGTGGGGGCTGCGACGGCACCGCCTCTCACCCGCGTGTCAGGCCCGCACTTGCCTGTGGTTGAAACCCGGGTTCCCAGCCTGTCATAGCCACTTACTTTCGTTGTGGCCTTGGGTGAGTTACCCATCCTCCTGAATTTCAGCTCGCTCCTCCCTGCGCCCCAGTCATCGTAGGGACTGAATACGAGTGTAAGTGTGCAGAAGACTGCGTTAGCCCCTGGCACGGAGAGAGGGCTCCGGGACGCGTACCGTGTAGACATGGGTCCTGCCCCTTTGCTCCTGCGTCTTCCGCTTCAGGTGGGCAGCCCTGCCTCCTGGGCCGTTCTCACAGGTGTGCCTTCAGGACTTCGTGTCCACCAGGCGCGAGGTCATGATCCCCGCCGCTCGTGTCCCAGGCGTCCTGTTCCTTGACCAGCTCAGGCCTGGCTCGAAGATGCCTGAGGAACCGTCTCTCCTCACCAGTGCGGTTATTCTAACAGCTTTAAGCACAGCTCAGATCATGACAGTAGAGCGCTGTACGAGATGCCTGGGACCTAGTCGGGCCATTTGGAAACTAGAGAGAAGGATGGAATTTAAATTGGCCCACCATCCCCACAGGGCTTCTGGGATGGGGCTGAGGTCTGTGAGGTCTTTCTTGCACCCGGGCGGTGGGGACTCTGTCTGGGCTGCGGTGCAGGGGCACGAGCTTCTCTGGTTGGACGTGGCCTCAGTGCACGGTGGTGGCCGCTGTGATGGACGAGACGGCCCCATCTTAGCCTTCTCTCCGGTGTTTCCAGTCCGAGGGTGCCCCCCGAGGGTGACTGGCCCTGGGGTTACCACTGTGCCCTGCCCGTTCCTAGCCGGGACGTTACACACCGGCTGCAGTTCTAGTGGTCACTTCCTCCGGGAGCAGGGGCTGCTGGCCATCAGGTCACTGTGAGCTGGACGTCCCTCTGTTAACCTTGCCGGTTCCCTTGAGGACTGCGCCTGGAATTGTTTCCCAACAGATGTGTCTATCGTCAGGGCAGTAAAAGCCTTCTCAGGAACCATGGGTATCTGAAGTCATTTTTTAAAAATGAATGTTTACTTAGTTTCTTAGAAACAAGCCATGTGGTAAATACCAGCCTTATTTTCTGGGACATGTGAAATGCATTTAAACTGTCAGCTCCACAGACCCTTTCCAAATCAAATAAACTTAAAAAACATTTTTGTGAGCTACCACTACTCAGCAGATGTTAGGCCTATTTCTGAACACGTTCTTGGGTGCTGTTTAGTGTTCCAATGAACGAAATATGTAAACACTAATAAAATTGGAGTCGTTTTGAAATCTAGCCAGTTAAATGTTTCAACGTAACTTTACCATGGGACTTGCAACCGAGTGATTATAAGTACATGGTAAGTTTTTAATGAGGATTATCTGAAACCTTAAAATTAAGAGCCCACTGGTAGGTTGGCTTAATAGAGAAAGCAGAAATCAGTTCAGCCATCTTCTTTAATTATTTCAGATGCTAACTCAGCCTCTAACTATAGAAGTATCATGGATTCTTGCCATTGTTCCGATGTGTGTAACCGTCTGCTAACTCTGTCCCCTCACATGTAAGCCATATTGAGGATCAGGTGATAGTGCCTTTAAAATAGGCGGAGGATACTAAAATAATCACTGGAACTTCAAAGAAATAATTAAAGAGAAGGATGTTCTACTTCATTTTAAACGAGAAAAAGAGAGCTGTAAAATTAGAATAAGGAGATTATGTTTTTGGCATTGACAAAATTGGCAGGACAAAATGTATTTTTGAATTGGTTGTTTGGGACTCAGGACACATTGTCCCGTATTGTTATAATTAATTCACCAGGAAACTGAGGGCCTGCTGAGAGCTGGGCATGGCACCTGTGGTCAGTGTGTGTGTTCCAGAGGGGAGAAGAAGCTTCTGGATGGATAACTGTAATTCACGGTGGTGATTTGCACCTGGTCAGCTGAGCAGCTTTGCATGCTGGCTTCTGCCGGGAAGCGTCCCCGGGCTCCCAGGGTAGCCCACACATGCTCCTTCATGCCATTTGAATGACAGAGGCCCCAAAATAGTAGCGTGCGTGCTGGGAACACAACCGTGTCTTTCCTAAGACGCCTCAGGACAAAACCAGTTCTTTAACAGGAAAAAGGAGACTGGGGTCTCGAAAGTTTCACCTTTGAAATTAGAAATCATTTTTTCTAGAGAAATTTTAAGTCCCAACATGGTTTTTTAGACCTTTAAGTGCATGACTTGATTGCAAATTAGAAAATAGTCCTTGGATCTGTCAAAGCTGAATTGCCACCAGGTGTTTTCTCCTTGGTCCGTTGCTACATCGGCCCATGACCTTGGGCCCTGACTTTGTCGTCTTGCTGGCAGCGGCTCTGGATCCAGGGAACCAAGTGGCCGCTGACCAGTCCATCGTTCACCCAGGCAGCTGCCTGCTCTGATCTGGTTCATGTTCATTGTCGTAGTGTCGAATTCATTGTCGTAGTGTCGAATCCCTTGGTTGCAAGGGAGAGATGACCAGCTTCACCGAGCTCCGGTAGAGCGGGGGAATTCATTAACTTACGTACCTGGAGCAGCTCCGGGGATGGGTGTATAGCTTGAGAAAGCCCCTAATCACCTGATCCACGTGAGCTAGTGAGGAACCTGCCTTTCCCATTGCCTGGGTCTCCCCACTTGGCAGCAGGCAGTTCTGGTGGCCTCATGACTGACTGCATGGTCTTCAAAACTGACATCTCTTGGGGAGGAAGAGTTGGACGTTTTTCTCAATAGTCTCCAAGGGAAGACTTAGAGACACCTCTGACCGGCGTTGCTTGAGTCGCAGACTCTAAGTTTTAACCAGTGGGAGGCTTTGTAATGCAGATCTCTTCCCTGATGAACAGACCTGCTCCACTCAGTTCACCCAGTGGGGACAGGGTGCCCCGGAGACCAGAAGGGCCAGGTCCTGTTTACTCTCACCTCTGTGCTTCCTTTCGCAAATCTCTGCCTTTTACAAGCTCACTTCGCTCCCACCCTCCCACCCCATTTTATTGGTCCCAGGGAAGGGCGAGATCAGAGACTCATAGCCAGTCCTTGACCGGGGCAGTCTGACCACAGGTTGAGAGGTTCTCTGTGGAAGTTTGAAGAGAAAGGAAGAAATGCCGGCTGAGGCCAGCCTCGGGGCGGGCAGAGGAGAAAGAAAGGGGGGCAGGCAGCACCGTCCGACGCGGGGGCAGTGGGTCAGGGGGACAGGCTTACGTCCCAGAGGGGGACGGGGACGGATGTGACGGCGTGGTTCCCACCTTCCAGTCACGGCTGGTGCGAGGCGGGATCGCCGTGTAAAGAAGACGAACCTCCCGTAGGATGATGCTGTGAGATCACGCTTGCTGGATGTTAGAACTCTAAGGCTAGACTTTCACTGGGGCCATGGTCAACTCCAGGGCCAGGACGTGAAGATAAGGCAGCAGAAGGTAAAATACCAGTAGCAAAATAGGCCAAGTGCCAAAAAAAAGAATTACACGAGGAGGGTGTGTGGCGTGATGAAGGTGCCCGCAGACTCTCCCCTCCACGTCACCCTCTCATTGCAGGACTCGGGGACCCCCAGCCTGAGAGCTGGGGCCTCGTGGGCTCAAGACCTGAGGGGCTGGGACAGGCCCCCGTGTGCGTACGTGCGCGCGCACCTGCCTGTACGCCACGTACAGCTGCCGATTATCTACGAAAGGTGATAGTTTGACATGACTGAAATGGTTTGAGTGAATCAGTTCTTTGATGATGGACCCAGGCCAGGAGTGGAAACCACATGCAACTCACAGTGTAGTCTTTTACCCGTCGTAGGCGGCTGCCTGGATGTCCTGTGTTGGGAAGGATTGTGAGGCGCGGGATCTTGGTTCAGGAGGAATTCTGAGTGTAGCAGATGGTCAGCCCTGTCTTGCGTCTGGAAGCTGCTCGGCTCCGTCCATGTGGCCCAAGGGGCAGCATGTGTGGCCATCATGCCATCCTTTTCGGAGCCCCATTTCTTACCGTTTTGCTTCTTTTACAAAATGTCAACACCACAAACAAAAGAAGAGAGCAGCGTTGCTCTTTGAGGGCCACTTGGGTGGGACGAGTCTGTTGAAAGTGTGAAGGGTGTGTGTGGAGGGGGTGGGGCTTGGTGACAGAAACCTGGTGGCAGTGTGTCCTCGGCTCCTTCCACGCAGCGGAGGGGAGCGGGTGAGGCTGAACCAAGAGGGAGGTTGTGTGCCGGGACCGTCAGTTTCACGGGGTGTGACCGCGTGATCTCCAGGTGGACCAGGCTGCCGGCGCGTGCGTCTCCCATCGCCCTCGTGCGTAGAAGGATTCTGAAGGGAGCTGGGGCCTGGACCTCTGGGCTCTCGGCAGCCATTACGCAGGCGCTGGCTTTGGAGAGGGACACAGCAGGGCAGATGGGAGCAGTCCTCAGACGACCTCTGGACCTTGGAGCTAACACGTAACGGTGGGAATGAGCCGCGGGGACCACTTACCACTGGACCCTCTGCCGCCCCATCAGGAGGGGCGGCAGCTTATTCGTCCCACGAAGTACTGGCTGTAGGGTGTGCCCTGGCCCGCCGTCCGATTCGGGCAGGAGCCTGGCAGGACAGGTGCAAGCTAAGTGTGTTCCAGGATGCAGATGCAGGGGCTTCCTGGGCTGGGCAGGTTCCGAACCTGCCTGAGAGGGACACACACCACACACCCCCCCCCACCCCCCACCCCCCACACCACACACACACCACACACACACACACCACACACACACACACACACACACACACACACACACACAC
>NW_021145401.1:0-20779 GCF_002837175.3 Physeter macrocephalus | reverse complement strand
CCACCCCCCACACCACACACACCCCACACACACACACACCACACACACACACACACACACACACACACACACACACACCACACCACACACACCACACCACACCACTCCACCCCACCCCACCCCACACCCACACACACGTCTGTCAGCCCTGGATGGTGGGCTTTGCTCCAGCTCTTGGTGATGTCCAGCGCACAGGGTGCTGGCCTTCTCAGAGACCAGATCACCCTCTAGGATAGGCACAGTGACCTGGAGACAGAGCCCCCGGGAATCCTGCTGTTAAAGTCCCGACACGGTTTCCATGGGAACGAGACAGTTTCAGAGAGTGATCCTCCACCTCTCCCCCCACCCCCAGAAATGGAAGAGGACAGTCCAAACAATAAGTGCTGTGTCCCCAACTTCCCTGGGGCACAGTGGTTAAGAATCCGCCTGCCAATGCAGGGGACACGGGTTGGAGCCCTGGTCTGGGAAGATCCCACATGCCGCGGAGCAACTAAGCCCGTGCGCCACAGCTATTGAGCCCGCGCTCAGAGCCCGCGAGCCACGACTACTGAGCCCACGAGCCACAACTACCGAAGCCCGCGTGCCTGGAGCCCATGTTCCGCAACAAGAGAAGCCGCCGCGATGAGAAGCCCGCGCACCGCAACGAAGAGGAGCCCCCGCTCGCCGCGACTAGAGAAAGCAGCGCACACAGCAACGAAGACCCAACGCAGCCAAAAATAAAAATAAAATAAATTAAAAAAAAAAAAAGTGACGTGTCCCCAGAAGAAATATCAAAGGGGAGACGGCTCTCCCACAGCCGTCACCCCCGCCCTGTTCTGTTGCTGCTGGTGAGCTGAGAAGGATCGTTGCATTTTTAAAGATCTGTAAAAACAAATAAACAAAAACAACCCCTCCCCGCTGACCCCGAAACAGGGCTACTGCCCGCGAGGCCACTATCTGGTGGCCCTTCGCGGTGCTGGTTTGTGACCCTGCTCTGCAGTGTCAACACATCAGGTACTAAAACGCAGAGGATTTCTGGGTTTCTCCATAGGGTCTAATCTCACAACCACCATCCTGTTTTAGTTTCTTGAAACAAGCACCTGATTTATATTCAGAGAATTGTGTGTGAACAGACAGTTCTAAAGCCAGTACTTTTACATGTCCAATTCTAGAATTGCATGTTCAAAAACAAAGGTGACACGACAGTTTTTTTCAATAACAAGTTATTTTCACATGGGAAACACTAGTTGAGGGCAGTAAAATCGGAGGGACTAAGAGACCATCTGCCCCTGTGCTGGTAGCTGAGCAGCCCCCCCGAGGTGCTGTTGGGTGCTGGCCAGCTCACCTCCACACCCACTTTTCCGAGGCTGCTGCCCCTGGACTCGCCCCAGGCCATGGCTGGTGGGATTTGGCCTCATCTGAAGACACCAGGTGAGCAGCTGGGCTCTTTCTCCTGAATCTGCAGTACTTTTTGTAATTCGTCCCTTTTTAAAAAAGCTTAAAATAAATGTGCAGAATACTAAAAATAAAACAAACAAATAACCGTCAGTACCTTTCCGCCCAGGGAAACAAGTACGTGCACGACTGATGTCCCGTTTGCCACCAACCATTTCAGAGACGGCAGTAGGTCCTGGAATGCTCACGCACAGCCACCACAGCGGGTACTGGAACATTTGCAACAAACAGCTTACTTCTTTGGTCACACAGGCATACCTCATTTTATTGGCACTTCCCAGATAGTGCAGGTTTTTGTGTTTTTTTTAAACAAATGGAAGGTTTGTGGCAACCCCGTGTCGAGTGAGTCTCTCGGCGCCATTTTTCCCAACAGCACTCGCTCTCTTCACGTCTCTGTGTTACATTTGGATAATCCTTGAAATATTTCAAACTCTCTACCAGCAGAAAGGTTATGACTGGATGAAGGCTCAGATGATGGTCAGCATTTTCTAGCAGTATTTTGAAATTAAGGTATGTATGTTGTTTTTTAGACATAATGCTGCTTAATAGACTACTACAGTATAGTATAAACATAACTTACATGCACTGGGAACCCCCAGCAGTCCCGTGACTCGTTTTATCGTGATACCCGCTTTATTGCGGTGGTCTGGAACTGAACCCACAGTAGCTCCGAGGTGTGCCCGTATATTAGATTTTATAGGGAGGAGGCCCATCATTATGTGGCTGTTTCCTCCTTCAGGGGGCTGACTGAAAACCACGCCCCCCCCCCCCGCCCCGTCCGCTCGGTGGGTTCCCAGTGGGTTCCAGGGGGCACAGGCCGTGTCTTTTCCTGGTGCCCGGTCCCCTCCCATACCCCACCCAGCTGGCTCTCCTGGTCAGTTCCCGTTTCCTCCCGCTGCCTGTGACAGTCAGAGATTCTGTCTTGTTCACTCTGTTCCCGGCACCAGCACTGTGCTTATTATTATTGGCCCATAACGGGCTTTGCTAAGTGCTTGCTGAGTGGTGGTTCTGAAGACCAAGGTTTTATTGCCCCAGTGTAGGGAGCTAACAGAGAAATGGGGAACGGCGAACACAGGGGGAGAACCCTTGCCAAATACTAATAAGAGCCAAACTGTGTCCCAGGCGGAGTGTAAATCGGATGTATTCCCCTGTGTTCCTCTATTGCTTGCTTGCGTGGAAGTCCCCGTCTGAGATTAGAAACACACCGTACACTTGGATAAATGTTGAGACGGTTACTGGGACTCACGAAACCTTCTCCCTGGGGCAGTATGAGTAGCGCCATCCAGAACCTGCTCTCGTGAGCTCTTTTGACTTGGGAAAAGTAATTGTCACCCTGGGCCTTCCGGAGTACCTGGAACCGTGACAGAGAAGGAAAATCCTGGGTTTCACATGGGAATTTGAGCGTGAGACACACATCTTTCTTTCATTCTCTGCTTGCTGCGGTCTTGGTTCTTCCCTGTCCTTGAATGTCACTTTGAGACTCTCCCTCAACGTGCAGGTCCCCAGACAGAGTCGTCAGTGTGACATAACAGAGCTTCGTTGGTGTCCAGGAGACACAGGTAGTGTTGCGGGAGCCTGACAGCTGACACAGGTCAGCTCCCGTTCCCCTTCGCTGTGGCTGCAGAGGCAGGTGGTGGTGTCCGCTGAGTCTTCCCGCGAGGAAGCTGAGGCACCAGCCGCTACCGAAGCCGCACAGGGTCGCCCAGCTCAGAGGCAGACCCTTGGCGGGCGGCTTCGAGCCCGTTCCTCTGCACTGCACTCCCCCTGCCTGGATACACACACTCTGCTGTCCTGAAAGGGCCACAGCCCACCGGACGGCTCAGCCTCCACATTCAGGAGCCGCAGCAGGACCTCGGGTCGCCAGGTCTCCTGCAGGCCCCTGCGGGCTGCCTGTCCCTTGGAACAGCTGCTGAGTTATCGGGGAAAGTACTGAGTTCGGTGGGGGACAGTATGTGAACTTTGGGGGTGGGGGGCAGGGTGGGTCCTAACTTCCAAAGACAGCTTTGCAGGAAAGTCTGAGCGTGTGGAGCCGGGGCAGCCTGAACGGGCCTGGGGCCCTGAGCCCGGGGGAACGGGCTGCGGGCCCAGGCGCCAGCATCATACCCGGAGCGTGAGCTGCATCACACCCAGAGTGTGAGCTGAGGACGGCGAAGTCCAGGCTTCCCTTTCCGGAGAGCATCCCCTGTCCACCACAGAGCCCGTGGACATCTTCGCAAGAAAAAGGATGCTTTGGGCTCCAGGACCTGCCCGCCTTCTGGGGTTGCTGATGTCACAGGGCATGTTTTGTTCTTTGCAGTATCTGAGGTTCTGCCGCTGTGATTACAGAGAACATTTTGTTGGGTTAATCCTATTTTACAGCCATTTTAGTGTTTTTTTTGCAGGGGAAAAGATAATAAAATTTTGTGAAAGCGGAATTGGGCCTGGCCCTGGATGTTGGTGATTGGAGGTCGGTCCAGGTCAGCCAGCCTACACCTTCCCAGGGTTCCTGTGTTTATTTTAGCCGTGAGAAGATGGCACTTGGAAGAGAGAACTCTTAATGGGTTTCATGTGTTAAGCTGCTAATTTACCTTTTTCTCAAAGTTCTTGGGAGTTAAGATGTAAGGAAATTGACTTTAACTGTTGGGCAACAAACCACTTCCCCAAACATTAATTTTCCAGTTTCTTTTTTGAGCAGCGATACCATTTTTACAAAATGTTTTAAGTAGATCTCTGATACATCATGGTGTTCTGTTGGTAAAACTTGTACAAGTTCTAGTTTATCAATTTCTGACTCATTGCTTATCAGAGACAGCAATAAAGCTATTTTATGAACACAGAATAGGGCTTAAGGGGCTCCGGTTTCAGTTTTATATCTGCCTTTTCATCCAATTAATTTTTTATTTTATTTGCTTGATGTCAGGAAAACCTGAGCTACACAAGTGACACTTAGATATATATATATATATATATATATATATATATATAAACGTATGTATACATATTCACCTTATTTGCCATTTCAGGGTACTCTTCCATTAAATACATCCAGAAGTGTTGAAGTAGTAGGAATAGTAGGACTCTTGAAATTCCAGGTTGAGTCAATAAAAGCAATGACTCTCATTCCATAGAATGTTCAGGTAGGAGCCCCCCGGACCGCGGTCGGCGCTGAATGCACCGTGACGTCGCCAAGGGCCAGCTGGTTAACTATTGGCTTGTTGCTTAAATTACTTGGATCCCACAAAAAACCGTCACCGCGTGTGTGCCCGGCTTGTCCCTCACGGAAGGTGGGACACGTCCCAAGGCAGGCCGCTTGCTTGTCTTCATGATTTTCAGGCGCAAACAAATGCAGGATGAGATTTTTGTAAAAGGCCAGGGCGAGGCTGCGACTTTCCCAGTATCCCAGCAGATGGGTTCTGCCTTTGCCCAGGTTACCTGATGCAGCCAGAGCCACCATCTTGGTCTCTGGGTTAGTGTGTAACATACTTGCCAGTGCAGGTTGGTTGTCATTGTGACAACTGTTTCAAAACCAGTTGTACATATGTGAAAAATGCTTATTACATTGGCCATTTTCCAAACCCCTGAAGTGGCTCTGGAGAGTGCTCCTGGGGGTGCACCTTGAACCCTGCTGCGGGATAAGAGCCCCCATCTTGGCTGGCATGGCAGCTTTTCACCAGGGCCTTGGTTGCCCCATCCTTAAAGTGACGTTGAGAGTCTGTCTTTTCCTCTTGGAAGATCATGTGCTGTTTTGATCTGCAGGTTCATATCTTCTTGCATTTCAAGAAAATTCCTCTATATTTTGTCTCTGAATAGTCTTTTTGTGGTATGCGGGCCTCTCACCGTCGTGGCCTCTCCCGTTGCGGAGCACAGGCTCCGGACGCGCAGGCTCAGCGGCCGTGGCTCACGGGCCCAGCCGCTCCGCGGCACGCGGGATCTTCCCGGACCGGGGCGCGAACCCGCGTCCCCTGCATCGGCAGGCGGACTCCCAACCACTGCTGCCACCAGGGAAGCCCCTCTGAACAGTCTTGGAGCTCTTTTGTTGCGGATTTGTTGTTAGAGGTGCCATTTAGTCCTTTTGTTAGTTTCATTTGTCTTCCTGTCAGTTAACTTCTGTCTTTTTCATCTTGAGGGAGTTTCTTTCAAGCCATTCCTCCATGTCAGAATTTCAGCTTTGAGCGGTGTTTCTTCTCTCCCTTACTTTTTCACATTGTATTTGTTCGTTCCAAAATGTTGGTTTGGTCCTCAGTTCCAGAGGTTTCCATTTCTTCCCTCATTGTTTTGGTTTCTTCTCCCTGGAGTTCTTGTCTTGTTAAATGTCTGTTTATAAGTGGCGTTAGGGAGGGAAGTGATCAGAAGGGACTTCCTTCTGCTTTTTGAGTTTTGTTTTCTCCTCCATTGGCTCTTTGGGTTTTGCAGGCTCCCTTGCAACCCGCCTCCCCTTTTATTTTGGCTGCGCTGCACGGCTTTCAGGATTTTATTTCTCTGACCAGGGATTGAACCCCGGGCCGTGGCAGTGAAAGCCCGGAGTCCTAACCACTAGGCCACCAGGGAACTCCCACAGTCCCTCCCTGTTTTTTTCCCCCTTGCCCTATCTTTGCATGATCGTCTTACCATTTCTTTAGCTTTTTCCTCCCCTTTGCTGAGATCGGTGCTGTCTTGACTGTAGTCAAGCACAGGGATACATGCACTGCTCAGGCCGTTCACATAGGCTGGCCACTCGTCCTCGGTCAGGTATGGGGTGTGGGGAGCCCCCTGCCATCTGCTTTCCTGTGGCAGGACACAGGCTAGAGGAGACGTCCCTGGCCCAGAGGGATGGCGCGGTCTGCCCGAGTTCCCATTTCCCAGGCCTCTGTCACACCCCCCCGGTCCCCTGCAGGGAAGCGCTGGGCACAGAAGTCTGAGGCTGGATGTTACTTTCCCTGAGAATCGCAGTGTAACATGAGTCCCTTTGTCCTCTGAGGGCATCTCCTCCAGACAGAGGTGAGCTGCCCTGACACACAGGGCGCCGCACTCCGTAGGAATTTGCTGGATGCCCTGCGCCAGGTCCCCTGCCTCCGAGGGGGCTGGGAGGGGGTTGTGTTATACCATCACTCCCTGCGGGGGCCCCTCCTTGCAGTCTGGGTATCGCAGGCACTTTGCCTGCAGGGAGCCCTGGCGGCTGCTCATTTGGGAACCTCCTGACCGTCAGGGGACAGGACACAAAGGCCACGCTGCCCCTTCCTGAGCATCCCTTCTCCCTCGGGGATTAGGAGCCGCTCTCCACCCAGCTCTGGAGTCCTCCTTTTTATTCTTAAGGCCAGTGTTTTCGAGGTTGGTTATGTAAAGCTTTGCTGCTTTTCTTGGTGGATGGTGAACTTTTTATCTGGCTTTTACTTTCCCCCCCCTCATTTTATCAGATATGGAAGAAAGGAAATTTGGTTATAGCAAAGTTCAAATCTTTCATCTTACCCTGGAACTTTGACTTCTATCTCAGTCTTCCTTCTTTATTTTACTCAGGTCTGGGTGAAATGAAGTTGTTAAAGACCGTGGCCTGTGTGTTAAATCCCATTTCACCTCAAGTCATAAGTGTGAGCATTTCACCCGTGAACTTACCAATCACCACGCATTAATTAGATCCTTAGTGTCAGTACATTTTTATAGTAGTCCCTGCCCTCCCCTTTTTTAAACAGTGTAAGGGCAGGGGAAATGAAGTCTGATTTGGTTAAATTTTGTAAACGGATATGTAACCAGTAAAACTTTTCTTCCGCAGTGTAAAAATAATACGGGATCCAAAATCCCTTTTAAATGTCATGATCTGAAACGTCTCCAAAACCTCAGTAATAGGTACCTGACTTAAGTATTTTGATCAAAGTTAAAAGAGAAAAACTAATTTTAAAGCCTTTCTGGCACGTGCATGATCAAATTTTTCATATTCTCTCAGGGAGAAATGAAAATATTCTTAGTTGTCTCCAGTGTACTCCTCTCATCCCGCCAGTCCTAAATAATTAGGGAACAACAACATTTACAGATATTTGTTCTGGGGCTAAGTAAGAAGAAAATTTTAGGCAAATGTTACAAATGACAAGAATCTCTAAACCTCCTCCGGGAAAATCAGGTGCTCCTGAGCTGGGGCCTCATGAGGGTGACAAGACGTGAGGCCAGCTTGCAGCTACGGGGAGGGTCTTAGCGGCTTGACTCTTTTGATCATATGCTGGAATAATGCCCCTCCTCTTTCTTATGGAAGAGGGAAATAGCGTGCTCCACAAATGCAGTTTTAAACTCAAGAATGATATTCATCCTTTGCTCATGGGTGGAAAAGTAAAGATGGAAATCAGTAGGAAAAAAAAATGAAACATGTTACCAAGTCCAAGCTCTTACTGCTCACCACACAACAGGCCAATAATCGAGAGATGAGTTGCTGGGGCAAGGAAGAGCGACTTTATTCAGAAAGCCAACAAACCCGAGAAGATGGTGGACTTGTGTCCCAAAGAACCATCTTGCCTGAGTTAAAATTCAGGCTCCTTTTATACTAGAAGGGCAGGGAGTAAAGTCAGACACTTACTGGTTCCCCTCAGCCTCCGGAGGGGATGTGTTCATTTCTTCCTTCCTGCAGTCATTCACAGGTGGGCCTGGTCAGGATGTTTCCTGTGAGCTAAACAAATGTATTTTAGCTTATTGCTCATTACCTGGGAGGCAGGGTTCCCAGAGATGGGCCATTATGTATCATTTAAGCTTATAGGCAACATCCCTTTAATGATTTAACTTGTAATAGACTACAAAAGGTTCTTCCCTATTACACAAAGTGATAGGCAGGTCTATTTCTTTGTAGTTTCCTAAGCACGGGGATGATTATCATTTGGAGCTGAAGCCAGTTCCCTTCCAGAGCTGTGAGTGGAGTGAGGAAAAGACATCCTCAGCGCCACCGCCCTGCATTCTCGGTGTCGCCCTGTGGGTGCTAGGAAATTACACGAAAGATTCCAAGCTCGTTTGTGGACACGGTGTGCCATGAACTGTCTCAGCAGAAATCCACAGGGAAGAGGGCAGAGGTGAGAATCAGTCAGCACTTCTGGGTTTGGGTCTCATGCCTGCTGGCTGGGGCGGGGGCTTGGTCAGGGTCTGAACTTCTTTTCCATCCCAGTTAGATGTGGATGTTGATGATGATATTTGCATCACAAGACGCTGTGAGGAGTAGTGGACATGATGTGGGAAGAGAAGTGCTTTGTAAAGTATTATAAGGCTTGCTGTTGCCTGGAGAGCTGTTAATGATATGTCAATATCTTTTAGTCCAATTAGCCAAAAAGACAGAGATGTCAAACATCTGTTGCGGTGTTTACTCCCAACAAGATTTTTGTGTTTTTTTGGAGAATAGGAAAATTTGATTTTCTTTTTTTCCCCCTTAAAGCAGAAATGCCAACCCAGGTGAGATGGTTATACCTCTTTCACTGTAGACAGCCCTTATATTTAATAGGGCTCCCTTGTAGGTCCATCCTACCTAGCTTGAGTTGAAAGAGTAGAGGGAATCCGGTTGTTTTTACCTACGCCAGCATCCCAAATTCAAAACTGGTTCCCCCAGCATGAGATCAGGACTCGGGGGAGTAACCTTGAAACCTTGATAGTGATTGGTTACCAGTGGATTATAAGGGGCCCCCTTGAGTCTTTTTTCAAGATATTAAAGAAACAAAACAACTGACCTTTTCTTCCTGGTGTGCTTCGCTGTGATTCACAACACATCCAGCATCCCTGTTCTTGGTAGGTATATTCAGGTCCATCTTTCACTCATTTTTGGAAGAAATTAAGACCTTGACTCGCTTAAGAAGGCAAGCTCAAGGGCAAACAAAGTTTCCCAGGGCAGTTTTCTGGAAACTCTGAAAACTAGACTTTGGGTGAACCAGAAATTTAATAAATTGCACGGGAGGTTGAGTTCAGACAAGAAGAATGTCCCCTCTGTGTGCTCAAACGAGATGCAAACACTTCTTCTACTGTCCAGCGAAACTCAGTTAAGAACATCAAAGCCCGGAGATGAACTTGGCTCTGCTCCCTTACCTGTTTGCTGCATACTTAATGTGGTGCTCTCTACCTCTGCTGACCTCACGGCATCTTCGGAAGGAACAGACTTCAGTGCGGGAGGGACCTCCGTTTTCCCTTCTCATGGAGATGTCAACACAGGTACAGAGCCCTTGTACCCCTGTGTACTCGGTGGGCAGGCAGCTGTGTGTGGGACACTGCCCACACATGCACAGGTGGGCGGAGCCAAGGGCATGTTGATCGTTCCCAACACAGGGGTCAGCTTTGGGTACACTTTCTAAAAGTAAAACTGCCCCTCAGGTAATTTAATGTTATGTAATAGTATTTGGCAGTCAGAGACGGTTGACGATTATTTGTGTAACAAGTTTATAGCATGGGCCGCAGGCCAGGCTGTGCATTAAATGCTAGGAATACAAAGCTCGGTAAAACAGACCTGCTAGCCCTCTGTATCCACAGATTTGTTCAGCCACGGATCTGAAACACTCAAAAAAAAAAAAAATACAGGAAGTTTCAAAAAGCAAAACTTGAATTTGTCTCATGCTGGCAGCTATTGACGTAACATTTATGTTGAACTTAGAGCAATTTACGTGGTATTTACACCGTACGAGATATTATAAGTAATCTGGAGATGATTTAAAGTATACGGGAGGATGTTTGTAGGCTATGTGAAAGTACTGCACCATTTTATATAAGGGATTTTGGAACTAGTCTCCTGTGGAGTCTGAGGGATGAGTGTAATTGGAAATAGGGTTATAAAATAGGCATTTAAAAATCTGCATTAGAAATGAAGTTGGATGTAGAGCTTGGTGGAGTGCTGTAATATTTCGGTAGGAAGAGATCTAATGGCTGGGATGGATGGCGGGTTTGAATTTCAGATAATGACAGGTGGCCCCTGGGGAGTGTAGACCAGCTTGGTACCACCCCCACCTTCATCCCAAGGCTTTTTCCCTCTGTGTCTCTAAAGTGAACTGTAGAAAACGGATTTTAAAGTCTAATTTTATTTACCTGCTGGGCTGTGTTCCCCCAGTACCCAGTGGTCTATGTTCCCGTTGAGCCTGCTGTGACAATCTATCAGCAGTAGTTTATTTTTTATATATAACTTTATTAATCATAGTCTTACTTTTTTACAATCTGGGTGCTTAAACACCTGGCTGAATTTGATCTAATCCAACCTTTGGGTTCATGGCAAATGCATTTGAGTGTTTCATTTGTGTTTCCTGATGTGTGTATAACACCAGAGAAAACACAGAGGTCCATTGCAAGGGTCTAATATTTGCAATTGTAAAATATTGAAGAGACATACTAACTACATATCTTAGGGGGGAAATGAAAAGTGATTTTAGAATTGGAAGGGGCCTTAAGGATGGAGGAGAGAATCACCCACCCCTCCTTGTAGAGCTGATGAAAATTAGATCCAGAGGCCTCTGCTTGAGGTTACAAAGCAGAGGAGCAGAAAGAACTCTGTGCAAACCTTTCTGAACTTTAGTATTGTGATTCAGCCATCTGGACACATGACTTGGGATCGTGACTCTAACAAAAATATGTGAAAGAAAGTGAATGAACGAATACATGTGAAATTCATCCAACAAGCGCCTACCCTGTGAGACACACGAGGGCATAGAGACCCAGGGGAGGAGCAGGGCCATCAGCGGGCGTCATCCCGGGAGAGCTGGGTGGGGACGCCCACCGGGTGCCTGCTCCCCAGGGAGACGCGGGGAGGCGGCTGGCAGCGGAGGGGTGCTGGTACTGCGGGAGCTCCCCTCCTGCTCTGGAGACCACGCGGACTAGTGAGGAATTGGCCGTGTGAGACCAGCGTTCCCAGGGCAGCTGTGCAGGCTCGCGGAGGTCGAACCTGAGTTCATCAGACCAGGGCTGGCCTCCATGCGCTCAGATGCTGGGGGTCAGGCCTCGTTTGGGGAGCTGCGGAGCACAGGGACCGTGAATCACTGCGGATCCTCCTACAGCCAGATGCGCAGGTGCAGAGCGGGCCTCAGCCCGTCTGGTCCAGCGCGCGTGCGCTCTGTCCCCACCCCCCCGCCCCCGCCCATCAGATGTGTTTCCTTCCATCCGTTCTCCACGGACTCTGCCCTCCTTTTTCGGCGTCGGTGGTGAGGGGGATCAAAATGAGAGTTCATCCGTTTTAAAGTTGGAAAGTTTTCTTCGGTGTTTGAAGTTTGCTCTTTAAGCACGTGCATCTTGCCTGTCACGGGGTGCCCGGGGCGGGGGGCAGTGGGTGGGGAGTGCGGGGCGGGAGCGGCCGTGTGCGCATGCGTGCTCGCTTGGCGAGGCGACCTCCCCGCCGGCCGCCCCAGTCTCACGTGGCAGAAGCCCACCTGCAGACACTTCTTAGGGGTGGGGTGGTTTGGGACGGGGAGTCTAGTTTCTGCTTCTCGGGCGCTGGGATGGCCCAAACCCCGGCCTCTCGGAGGGAAGGGCCGCGTCGTCGAGGGGCCACTGTGGCGGAGGGCCAGGTGTGACTCCGGGGGGCAGGGGGCCGACACCCAGCCTCTGGGCCCGGTGGGGAGGCTCCACCAGCGAGGTTCGCGGGCTTCCAGTTATGCGGGGTTAGCCGGTGATTCTGGAAGGCCTCTGTGCCGAGGAGCTGAAATGAGCGCCAGTGCTGGGGTGTTCCTCTCGAGACCACGAGTTCTGAAGCCCAGTGAGGGGTGACTGGGGCGGGCTCAGAGCCCAGAGCGTGCGAAGGTCGTTTGTCTCTGGAGGTGGCAGAGGGCGTGGCAGAAGGACCCAGAAGTGGAAGTCTTTCCCGCTGCCCGGGGGAGGCCTGGCAGTCGCATCCGGGGCGCTGAGGGGAGATGCTTGAGGCACCTGGGCGTGGGAGGGGTCAGCCCCTGCCGCCTTCACGTGGCCACCCCCGTTCCCCCAGCGTTCCGGCGGGGCCCCGGTGGTCTCTCGCTAACCCAGCGTGCTCTCTAACGCTCTCCGTCCGCCAGCTGCACTGCTGTGTCTCCACCTGTGCGGAGCTGCCATCCAGTAGTTTGTGTCTAACCCGTGTGTAGTAGTTGAGCACCCTTCCCTTACCTGTGAACTGTGAACACGGAAACACCATCCCCATATGCTGTTCTATGTTTTCCTTCCAAGAACTGGGTTTCTCTTGAGGAGAATACAGAGTCTCAGCCCTTGAATTTGTCAACGTGCTGGAAACCAGGCCCGTGTTCAGCAGATACAATTCGTTTCAGTTTTGTGAACCCAACGAGAGAACAATTTACGCGCTCTCTGTTTCTGGACTCGGTATCAGCGTGTTCCCAGGGAGAGAGAATTCCTGAATTTACACACAAAGCCTGCATTAAAATTCCACGCTTCTGAGCCACGAGTGATCCTGGCATTGCATGGAGGCTGTGTATTCTAACTAGAAAAGAACACGGGTTCTTAAGGATGGATATTTGAATCTGAGTTCAGTAGTTCTTTTAAAGTCCAGGGGTCCCTGGAGGCAGAGCCGCAGTCCACTCCTACTAAACACTCAGGGCTGCCCCCAGGGCCACAGCCTAGGGTGTATTTTTCCACAAGCGAAGCCCACGTCTGTTTGCCCTCCCCTCGCTCTGTGTTTCCCGCGTAACAAGATTTTTTGTGTGTGTATGGCAGGTGGCAGATTCAAGAAAGAGATTGTTGTTGACGGCCAGAGCTATCTGCTGCTGATCAGAGATGAAGGGGGCCCTCCAGAGGCACAGGTGAGTACTGCGGCACACTGGTGACCAGCGTTCACCTGTGCCTCCTTGGTCAGGGTCTTGACTCCACAGGTGCTTCTAAGAAGTCGGTCAGGTGCATACAAGAAAAGGTGAGAGAGAGGCCCCATGAAAATGCTTTCTGTGACTGAGGTTTGTCTCATCCCCGAGAGACTAATGCTGTTGTTCCTTCAGACAGAAGCCTAGAGGGAAGTATGGGCTGTGTGGCCGATTTTCACTTTGCGTTTTTTAAGAAGGAAAAAAGGAAGAACAGAATCTGCACTGATTTGTCACCTCGGCTGAATTGACATCTGGAAGTGTCTATAGCCCTTTTTTTCTCCTTTTATCCTGTAAGCGTTTGATCTCTAGAGCAGTACCGTCATTTAGAAAGTTGGATGGGATTTGGGAATCTGAGCACTACCTCCGGGCTGCCCTCCAGGCTTCTCAGCCCGGATCATTCTCCGCCGCAAACCAGGATGCAGCACGGTGTGATTTCTTTGAAAGTTCCTTGAAAAATGGGTGTGGTGGAGGAAAAAAAAAACAGCATGAGTGTGGAAAACCTTTTTCTTTGGTTTACTTACTCTCCAGTTTATTACTGTATTTATATAATTTACCAGCTGAACACTTTGAAGGAACCAAGGGCTAGTAATAGTCAAGACCCATTAATGCAAACTTAATGTTAAAAATTTTCTCTGGCCTTCTTTCTTGAACTTACCCTTTGGTGAAAGTGCGACACAGGATTATTGGTGATTTAAGTGAACGATGTTGAATATGGCGGTTGTTAAAGTTCTAGAACTCCATACACTGAGGTGTATGCAGCTCTGCGGAAAAATGGCATGGATTTACCATGGTTCAGTGAGTCTAAAATGCCACTGATTATAAGCTATACCAGTATTTAAAAGAAAAATGCTGTCAAACTGTGAAACAAAGCAGTCCGTAAGGTATGTTCTGATAGCAAAGACGTTAAAGTGTGGAAAAGATTTTTTTTAGCTTTGCTGAAACAGCATAGTCGATGATAAGAGGAAACACTGAACACATGTTAAACATGAAAAAAAGTAGGTTACGAAGCTGTGAGAGCTCGGGTTCGGCGCACGTCTGTTGCTTTATACTTAAGCAGGACAGGGTGTGCTGTCTGACACCGTCCTAGAAGGTTCATGATGGTGCTAAAAGCTAAATCACTTTTTCTAAGTTGTCCTTTGCCCGTGGGACGTCTGTCCTGCTATCACAAGGGTTCCCTCCGAGGCAGCTGGAAATAGGAGAATGAAGTAGGTAAAGTGTGGGTGTCACCAGGGGTGATTTTCCGCCTTTCTAGCTCATAAATATTTTGGAGTGACCAGGGGCAATCTCACACTTAAAGAGCACACCTTAGCTCTGACATGAAGAATCTAAGAAGAAAGTTGAGAGAAGTACAGAAGCGCATGTTGGAGCTGGTGTAGTGGCTTCAGAGGCGCTGCTGTCCAGGGATGCTGCCAGGGATGGATGCTGGGGGGCACAGGGCTGCAGAGACACGGTGCTTCCCCTGACGCCAGTCGTGGAACAGTGAGCAGGCTGCCCTGGGCCAGAGTTTAACCGCAGTGAGACCAGTCTCCCAAGGAGCCCCAGGCCCACACTGGAGAGGGAACTCCAGCCCGAGGAATTAGGGGCTCGGAGCACTGCCCCACCCTGAAGGTTTCATCAGCCACGATTGCTGTTGGGGTTGCCTTTTTAATGAAAGTATTTTGGTGAGGGGGTGGTTCTCTTATTACGAAGCTCAGGCCCAGTGTTCCCCACATCCGCAGACGGTGACATGAAAAATCCCAGGGGTTTTTCTCTCCAGTGGTATGTACCGTCTGAGAAGCATCTTTCCTCTAGGAGGCATGTATCCCTATGGAATACATCTTTTCCGTAGCCTCAGATGCTCAGGACATGTGATGTCGTTCGATGCAGCAACATTTTCCTTCCTTTTAGTCCCTGTTTAATTAAAGAATTGCTTTTAAGAATGAAAGAAAAAAACTTAAGGCCTGTGAGCAATAGTGAACCCTTCTTGTGAGTTTCTTCTCGCGTCTGAAAAGCACACATATTGTGAATTGGTTACACTGGGTGAGCCCCCTGCCCCCCGACCTGCCCTGAGTGGTGCAGCTCACTTAGTCCTCGAGGCGACCCTGGGGGACGATGCTCTGAGCGTTCCCGCCACCAAGGACGCTGACGCCCTGAGATCTCATGACCTCAGGGCACAGGCCGAGGTGGCCGGCCCACACCCCCGGCCCACACCCCCGCCCCGCCGGGGGTAGAGCTAGGGCCCCCAGGAGGTCTCTGTCTTGGCCTCTGGCCGTGAGTTTCCCTGAGGACCAGTCCCTTATTCTAGCACCTACTTCCTGCAGAGGCATCATTAAGGCTAGAAGCTTACCCTGGTTAAAGTGCAGATTTCTGCTTTGAGGGGATGTCAGATGGAGCCTTTCAAGACTAGGCCGAGTGTCCTCGGACATTCAAGGAAAAGAACTGTTTTCAAGTCACCACTCCTAGGCACGTGTGAGCATGAAGTTTGTTTCCACTATTGCGGATCATGTCATATAGTCTACGAAGGTAACGACGGCTTCATGAGTGAAGTTGCAGGATTTTGTGGCTACTAGTGTCCTATTAGGTGGTGTGAAAACTCTGCCAGTTAACTGGTTTTGGGGTTTTTTTTTTTTTTTTTTTTTTTGCAGTTGGTGGAGAAGCCGCTGGGGTGGATGGGGGACATCTATGGAGTACCCACTGCTTACTAGGCCCTGGGGCTCTCAGGATGCACCCTTGAGAGGATGCGGCCTGGTCTGCATTTCCTCTGCACGGAGGGCCAGGTGGTTGTCGGTCTTGGGAGGTGCGGGCTGGTGCCAGGGACCGCAGGCATTCACAAGGTGCTCGTGGGCGTGGGGAAGCTGACTTCTCCCCGATTCTTGGGAAGAGAAAGGAAAACACATCTCAAGGTAGAGAAGGGGAGAAGGAGATGCCGTGTCAGCCTGAGTCCTGGGCCCTCAGGAGGCATCAGCCAGTCCCAAGGCTACTGGCCCCAAGTTCTCTTTCTCATTTAATTTCATATTTATCATTTGAACTTCAGGTTTATTTACGTTTTGTTGCGTAAAATCTCCATTTGTAACTGGATACGCTTTTCATTTACATGTGGAAGTCAGAGCTTAACCCACTAACAATTTCACCGAACATATTAGAGCTGATGCCTTGACCATCAGAACTTATGTGGGAACTGCAGGTTCTTTTAGAGAAAGCATGTGGGACTTTTTTTTTTTTTTTTTTTTTTCCATTTTCACTTGGGTCTTTCATCAAAGAGAAGCGTCTCTGGCGCTAGTCTCTTCCTCAGCGCCGCCTCTGTGACCCTGGGAGCCCTGGGGAAGCTCCTGAGCTTCCAGGACCCTCTCCTCTCTTGGCTTCAGCTTTACAAGATGCTTATGGGTGTTCCACGAGATAACGTGTGCTTGAGGGTGTGGTTATTTGCCAGAGAGAGGATCTGACGTGAGTTCAGCTGGATGCAAGTAAAGTGAGAATAAAATGACGAGAGTCAGGCCGTTGTGGGGTTTTCATTTTTTTCCCCTAAGTTTTGCTCATTTTGTTCATTGGTTTTGTTAATTTCTCCGGCAGTGAGTCATAATTTCCTTGAGGGGTGCTGGAGTTAATCAGTGGCGGCTGATCTTTGCAATACGAAGGCCTCTCGTGTTGACGGAGTGGTTGGCCCTGGAAGTGGAGGATTTCCGAGCCGTGGGCACCCAGGGGAAGAGCCCCATCTCGGGGGTCCAGCACGGCTTCGTGGGCGGCCTCTGTGGGGAGTTGAGGGTGAAACAGGAAGCTGCGAGGTCGCCCTCCGTGCCTGTCTCCAGGTCGGCTCTGCTGTGCGCGGGGTTTGCCTTCCATTGGCCGAGTCGGGCCAGAGGGTACACACTCCCTGGGGGAAGAATGTCTGGTTTTACTTTGGAGACAGCGTGGCCTGGGTGGGAAGGGGCTGAGGGCCATCACAGGCGTGTTGTGCGCGGAGGAGAAGGGCGTTCGTGACGCCGGGCAGCGGACATCGGGCGTGGCCTGGCTGGAGGGGGTGTGTGCCGCCTTTCGTCCTCTGTCCCTGAAGGTGACCTGATGTGCTCCTTCCCTTTCTCTCTGTGAGCTCCTCGCTCAATTCCTCCTGCTCACCTGTGCTTCTTTCCTCCCCAGTTTGCCATGTGGGTGGACGCTGTTATATTTGTCTTCAGCCTGGAGGATGAGATAAGTTTCCAGACGGTCTACCACTACTACAGCCGGATGGCCAACTACCGGAACACGAGTGAGATTCCGCTGGTCCTGGTGGGAACCCAGGGTGAGTGGTGCCCGAGGGCAGGTTGTCCTTCTGTGGCTCCAGCAGTTGAGCAGTAAGTGATTCCTGACCTGTATTTGCAGAGTGGAGGGGTTTGGAAATGGTTTAAAGGAGCAGTAATTTCCTACTGAAGGCTCCCTTTCTACAGTGAGCATCCATGAAACTGAAACTGTCACATTTCCTGATTTGATTCAGTGGAGAAATCACTCGGCAACTTCAAAACAGAACACCCCCCCCACACCCCCAAGTGCTTTAATTTCTGTATTAGGCTACCTTAATTCTCTCTGTTACAAAATAATATATAAGCGCCCTGAAAGGTTATGTATGGTAACCTTTGCACCTTTGATATTGATTTCTGATATAATGCAGAGTTTTGTTTTATTCTGCTCTATTTCTTAATGCCTTATGATCTGTATCTCATTTTTAGCAGATCCCTTAGAAAGCATAGAACCTTACCATGTGGGTAGGTTTTGTGTTTTCTTCTAGGTCACTTAAAACTTGGTCTTTTAGTAAAGTGACATCACTTACTATGCCCTTGATCATACAGATTCATTGATGTGCTGGTACCTGCCATTGGGACTTAACTAAGGGGTCGTACGGAATGTTTTTAAAAGTCAGATGAAGGTTAACTTTAAGACTGCTTTGTCAGAAAAATGGGGAACTTAAAAAATACAATCATGTCAAGAAACACTGGATTTTCCTTTCATTTTTGGGTGCAGGTTCTGTTTTTGTTAATTCCTTTAGAATGAGCACATCTGGTCTGCCCTTGCATGCCCTGATGTAAGGCTTTTCCAAATAAGAAGCCAGCTGTGTCAAACAAGCAAGAACAATTAGCTGTGTGCTTGGCACCAGATCTAATATAACTGAGAGCTCTGGCGGGGTAATCCGCTGCCTTGGCAGGATAAGCCTGAATCGTGGAGTGTGGGTATGTGTGTTGGGAGAAAAAAGTGTGGAATAAACTAAAGTCATCTGCTCAGGGTGCTAGATGTAAAATGTGAGGGTTGGGTTTTCATGGAGAGAACTTCATTGCCAATCCCCCCGCCCCTTTTTTTTTTTTGGCTGCATCGGGTCTTTGTTGCTGTGTGTGGGCTTTCTCCAGTTGCAGTGAGCTGGGGCTACTCTTCGTTGCGGTGCGGTGGCTTCTCTTGTTGTGGAGCACAGGCTCTAGGCGCACGGGCTCAGTAGTTGTGGCTCGCGGGCTCTAGAGCGCAGGCTCAGTAGTTATGATGCACGGGCTTAGTTGCTCCGCGGCATGTGGGATCTTCCCGGCCCAGGGCTCGAACCCATGTCCCCTGCATTGGCAGGCGGATTCTTAACCACTGCGCCACCAGGGAAGTCCCCCCCCCCCCGCTTTTTTTTTTTAAAATAGCATATATGTCGTGGCCAGCCGTCTCACACCTGAAACCTTCCGAGCAGAGGTGGATTTAGACCAACATGGGACATGAGAGGTTTTTTTATGCCCAAAGCGCCCTCTAGTGGTCACTGGGAGACAAGGCACGCCAGTAAAAAGCCCTTGGTTCTTGTTCGGACGTACAGAATAGGCATATTTGAGTTGGCCTCCTGAAAATTCTTAATATGTTATACTTTATAGTGGGCAGCTCGTCTAAAGCAGACCTTGCTTCAAGCTACCTTGAAATCGACATCGAGGCAGTTAATTTCCAGTAAGCGCCTCTTCCTGCAGGCCTACCGAGGGCGTTTCTGAGCCAAAGCAGGGTCTGTGTGGGCGGCTCCTTACCAGCCGCCCGGGCTCAGGGGATCTGTGTTCAGGGTGCAGAATGCCTTTCTGCGGTGGACTTACCGGGATAAAGGGCAGGTAGGTTTTCAATCCAGGCCAGAAAGATAATTTGATCAGTTTGTTGTCTTTCCTACACAGCAGGGTCTTGGGTAGTAGGGGTGGCGAGTCTGGGGTCCCCGCACGGGGCCGTGCAAACCCTGCGTCACTCCCTCCAGGCTGCCGTTGAGCTTGATGCTCCCAGGCCTTGAAGGGAGGAAATCCCGTAAGGCAGTGGGGGCATGTGTGGGCGCGCCAGTGCCGACTGCGTGGTTGCGTTTGTTCCTGACGTTTCCACATGTGGCCAGCTTTCCTGAGGTCCTGCCGGGGTTTGCAGATGCACGTCTCTCCCTGCCCCTGACCTTGGAGATAAGCGCAGCCTCTGTGGCTCCCGCCCCAGCTGAAGGAAGGCGCGCCTTCACCTCCCACCAGGGTGGTGGATGGTCTGTGTCTCAGGGAGGCCTGCGGAGGGCTCCACAGAGGCTCTGGGGAAGCCCTGATGTGGAGGAACCGACCCCCTTTTATTCCCTCTAGTTTTATAAGCGTCTGTCGATTGAGGGCCATGTACCTGCAGGGTACACCTGGGAGCTTGCACCCAGCGAGCACCTGGGAGCACTGATGGAGGGCTTGTTCACTGTCGCCTCATATTCATTTGTGAGGCCTGTTTGGACTTCAGCAAAGCCGTGTCCCAAAGGAGCAGGACAGGAATGTTATCACTTAGGGACAGTCCTCACCTGAGGGCCCCTCTTGGTCATCAGCCAGACCTCCAATTCCCAGAGCACCCTAGAAGCCCCCATGGCAGGAAGGTGGAGTGAGTGGTGAGTGTGGGCTTCTGGAAGGTTCCACCCTTAGGTACCATTAGCTCGTTTCGCTTTCTGTGAAGCCACGCTTTTCCTGCTCCCGTGCGGGCTGCGTGGGGTGCCAGAGACAACGGGTGAGGGGATCTCAGATTTCCCTCCCAGCTGGTTGGGGCTGGTGGCCTCGAGGTAGGAGATCATGGGACGGAGAATATGAAGAAGAATTAAGATAATTCCTGAAGGATACGTGGGGTGTGGGGCCTTGCCCCGAGGTGGGAGGACGTGTTCTCTCCCGGGTACCGTCGGGGAGCTGGAGGATGTTCCTGAGAGGACGAGGTGATGGTGTGATGTCTCTTAAACATCTGTTTTAAAGACTCGAAGATCACATTGATTTGAGGGCGAAGCCGGAGCTGTAAAAAGATACAGAGTCACAAGAGGAATGAAAAATAAGACGAGAAGAGCATTCAAGTGTAGGGTCTCTTTCTGACACGTGACAACGTATCTTGGAAGGAAGCTGAGATGGGGCAGAAATGAGGGGGCACCCACCAGGGAAGGAGGGCCTGGGGGATTATGGGGTCAGGATGAACCTTAAGCTGGATTCGTGCTCTGTGGCCTGTATTCTCTGCTTTATACTAAAGCACTGGAAAATTCTGGGTTTCTAACTTTTTTTCTACTGTTTTCTTAAAAGATGTTTACACCTTTGAAAAAAACCTTCTTGGGCTTCCCTGGTGGCGCAGTGGTTGGGAGTCCGCCTGCCGATGCAGGGGACGCGGGTTCGTGCCCCGGTCCGGGAGGATCCCACGTG